>NC_040879.1:14898559-15006152 GCF_003676215.2 Rhopalosiphum maidis
CCTGCAATTTTATATTAGATTTAATAGAGTGCGATGATCAAAAATCAAAATCCATAAGTAATTTTGTTAATACGACTGGCAATAACTGAGTACATTCTGAAGAACTTAAATAACTGAGTTATTAAATAACGAGAAACTGAATAGTTTTACTGCTACTCGGTGGTAAAATATACTCTCAAGATTTATATTTTTATAAAATCATAGATCTACTGCGTATACTCTAAAATTTCAATGAATTTGCAAAATAAATATTATTGTTTTTGCAATCAGCTATTTATGTTTTCTTTTTAAACCGAATGCAATATTTATTTTAGAATACGGACATTATTTCGAGCTGGCAAAAACGCCAACATCTGTACACTATGATGAGGCGTTCATCGTTTGTTGTCGAATAGAAAATAGACTCGACGATAACATAATACGTATATTATTAACTGGAAATACCGATAATTATTATAGAAATGCATAATATCCAACGTTATGGCGACGACATTATTATAGTACTGACCAAATCTAATTTCATCAGTTCCATCACAAAATTATTAGGTATTATTTTTAAAATCACGTGATACGGAAAATCTTTTTTTTAGTACCCTAATTTTTTCAAGTGAAATCGTTAAAATCGTACACCGAGTTATATGTTATATCGTAGACACATTTGACGGGAACATCACCGCTGCGATTATAGTATTTTACTATAATAAAAATACAAGAACCAGCGGAGAACTGTTAGGACGGTCCATCGGCCGTGATCAGGTGGCGGGGTGCGGCGCGGGCGTCGTGTCGTGTACACACTGTGCACGAACATTATACATTGTGCGTGATCTGAGGTTGAGAGTTGGTGACCGTCCGTCGTCGTCCGACCAGGTGGCGCCGCCGCCGCCGCCGACGCCACCACCGTTATCTCGCCGCCGCGGGGCGCACCACTGGCGGTATCGGCCAATCGCGACCCGAGTCTCGTGTTTACTACCGATCACGGCGACTACCACCAGCGCGAAACAGTCATCATTGTTTGTTATTATTATTATCAAATCCGATCGGAAACGCACAAACTCGCGACGACCCGCAGGAAAACGACCGACATTTTTTTTAGCCATTGCCACCGTATAAACGAACCGAATCGCAGACCAGACGACGACGACGACATCGTTTACGGAAAGTCGACACGATCGGTGAGACGGGTGACGGATCACGATCGAACGCGTCCACTCACCGAGTCGGCCGCCATGTCGCGGGACCCGTGACTTTGCCGGACGGAAAAGCGTATCCGATAGCAGCAGCAGCACCGTAACCGCTGTTACGCATAGTCCTGTTTCCACAACATGCGCCCGAGCGGCGGCGTCCGCCGGAAACTCCTGTTGTCCGGTTGCTGTCTGGCACTGAGGCTTCTGCTGTTGGTCGCGCCTGTACGAAGTGAGTACTAAACCAACGCTACGGCCGTACACCGGTTGTTTTCTGAACACCATCGACGGTTCCTCATGTCCTCGATACACGTTAAGACACGATATCTTTGGTCTTACAAATCATATCTGTTTTTACCCTTTTTTAACTTGTACCCCCAAATGTCTAGGTGCTCTTCTCTGATGCTAAGTACATAGTTAATTCCAATATCCTACTTAAGTACACGTTTTTTGAGCATGTTGTTACGATGACAATTATACTTTTACTACTTGACACCCAGCGTGTATTAGTCGCAATGAATTCTATACAAAGAATAGTTACTATTTATTTGATCATCTTTCTATATTATTATTTGTACTATGATAATTCACGAGGTTGACATTTGATACTTGAATGCCAATAATTCTACTGATAATATTGTTTAATTTTAATCTTCAATATAATAAATAGATAATAACAATAGTAAGTGATATCTGAAATAAACAGATTATCCTACGCTAAAAATGTTTAATGTAAGTTTTAATACAAATGTGTACCAAATAATTTTAATTAATCAAAGGATACAGACCATTTCATAATCAGCACTCTTACAGTATACATCAAAAATTCTTAGTCCTTGAATTTTTGTCCATAATTTTGATTATTTATCTTATCATTTTCATCTTTGTCGAGTTTGCAGTTTTCAATGCGTTATCTCCCATGGTTACATTTTCTTTTATAATGAATGAATAGACATTGGCAGATACCTATATTTTTGTTGATAACTGAACGCACAAACGTGTAATATGTATAGTGTACAAACGCATAATGACCTTTGTACATTAATCTTTTAAATTTTATCATTCAATTCTTGATAGATAACTGCAATAATAAGCGTACCCAATTCGAAAAATTTAAATAGATTAAGCATTCTATTACTGTAGATTTTTAAATAAATATTATAAAATTAATGAGGTAATATTTCAAATTAAATTTTTTAATTGTATCTTTATTATAATAAATATGTTCCTACAATAATAATAATAACATGTCATGATAAAAATTAAAATTAAATTTCAAGTTCTTGTATGACTACTGACTAGTAAGTAGTATTCAAGTGGTGTTATTGAAAAAACTGTACTACTTTCAATTCTGGAATCCAGTAACAAAAATAATGATTTAAATATTTTATAAGCACCCTTAAATTTAATTAGAATACCTATTAAAACCATGAGTATTTTAGTGTTATCTAATCCCTAAAATATTACTAATTTTTCATTTATAATTTGCTAACAATAGGTAGTGTACGGTTTATAACTGAACCTAGTGATATTGTAACAACTGCCGGTAAAACCATACGATTGGATTGTGAAGCAAATTTTGATAGTGTTGCTACATTGCCTCAAATTAGATGGAGGATTCCTGATGGACAGTACTTTGATTTTATTGGAGATACGAGAAGGTAAATTCTTTAAGAATAAAATATTATTTTATATTTTACAATAACTATCAATAGATTTTCACAATAATTCAATATTCAATATTAATTTTTTTATTTGTTTGTAACCTTAAAATTGTGACTTTATGGCCATTTGTATAATTTTGTTATAATTATAAATCTTCCTTTAATGTACTCTATAAGCTATAAAATAGGTTTCTAAGTTGATTTTTAATGTTCTTCTTTTTTAAATTATTTTTTATCTTATTACCTAATAAGGATTAATTATTGAAATAAAATTAAGGATTATAATCCAAAAAAAAAAAAATATTAAACCTATTTGTTATAAGTATTTACCAAGGTATTTACTTTAAATTAAAAAGAAACATATAACAAGGAAAATATTTTCTAAATTGCTCAATAATTAACTTTTTTTTATAATTTATATAAATGCCTATTTTTTTAGTTTCTGGAACCATATATTTTTAGAATAGTTGTAAGAACTAAGAAATACATTTAATGTGATACTTAGTTTAAATTGTTGTCATGTTATTAATTTTTCATTTTTAAGTTTTTCAACAATGCTATAATATTACTGTACTTGATATATTAATAACTCCCCCCCCCAAATGTTATTTTTTGCACATCTGCAAATCATGTAAATTATGCAGGATACCTTATATAATGATAGTCCCTCTCCCCCCCACCGAAAAATAAAAATTCAACCAAATTTCTGGTTATGTGAATAAGTAAATAATGTTAAATTAATATCTAATTTAAAAAGATAAAATTAAATTAAAAAAAAATTATTTAACTTCAGAAAAAGTAATTGGTTCTTATATATTAAATATAATATTATACTGTTTTAGATCTATATTAAAAAATGGATCTTTGCTTATTAAAAATGTTTTCAATAATGACGAAAAAGATATTTCTGAAGGCTTAGAAGCATATCAATGTGTTGCATTTGTTGATAATATTGGTTCTGCTGTTAGCCGTATAGCAACTATAACTCTTGCACGTAAGTTTTATGCAATAAAGTTTTTATATTTATTTATTAATTATTTATTAATAATAATTTAACAGGTCTATCACCATTTGAAAAACAACCAACAGATTTAAGACTTCTTCCTGGACAAACAGCACATTTCTCCTGTGTTATTAATTCGCAACCTTTACCAAAAATTACTTGGTTCAAAGACCATTCGCCATTAGTAATAGATAGAACTCGTATGACAATATTTCCATCAGGTAAGATCATTAATTTGATTAATTATGGTTAATATTTAATACCACAATATAACTGAATTCTTTTTTTATATTATTTATAGGAGCATTAGAAATTGATTATGTTCAAAAAGAAGACAATGGTGCTTATCGGTGTAATGTTACTGGATTAGATAGGCATAGATTAAGTGACCCAGGAATATTAACAATTGTTGAAAATGAAGGTATTTTATATAAAAAAGATAGGTGTCTAGTTTATTTCGCCATTGAATATAAACTGTAATGAATGTGTTAAATTTTAATTCAATGATTTATTGTATATTATAATTTATGAAACATAATTCTGATCAAATTTTGGTAATTACAGTTCCCAAACAATTGTTTTAATAATAGTGATACAATTTTGATATAAATTTGTAATTGTCTCTCTACAATTATTTTTAAAATAACTTATACATTTTAATTTTTATACTTTTACTTTCAAAAAGTATCAACCAAATCCAATTTCTTCACAAGAAACGGCCTTCAAAGTTGATGACTCTACTATAAAATGTGTCACAAAAATAAAAAGAATTAATAAAAAAAAAAAAAAATCACTAAAATCAATACATTCTTCACTCTAATATAATTGAAAATATAATTTAAATTGTATTTATTATTTTTGTAGATACAATTAAAAGATTAAAAGCTCCAGAATTTGTTGCTAAACCTCAACCAACAATAGCTTTAGAAGGATCTATTGTAACTCTAGATTGTGCAGCTGTTGGAAATCCGCGACCTCAAATTTCTTGGTTAAAAGGCGGTACTCTAATTGATATGGCGTAAGTATAAGTATACTAATAGATTTTTTTATTATTATATAAGGAAAATTCATATTATTTGAGTTATAAAATTGTTTATCTTTACACTTAAAATTGGTTAGATACTTGTAGAATTTATTTGTGCAAAATCAAATTAATTTAAACCTCAACTTATGTTACAAAAATATTGAAGTTCACTGAATTTGAGTACCTATGAATTTGTTTAAAAAATAACCTTTTTTTTTAAGAGAACAACTTTTTTTAAAACTATTTTAGATATCTGGATTCTCGGTTTAGCATAATTGGCACTGGTGGCTTACAAATAACACAAGTGAATAAAAATGACGACGGAAATTATATTTGCCGAGCAGAAAATCATGAAGATTCTACTGATGCTTCTGCTACATTAGAAGTTCATGGTAAATGACAGTTATACAATCTTTAATAAAGCTATATTATTAATCTGAATAACATAACATTTAATCAATAAATTATAAATATTACCTTGACGTTATTACTTACAACTAGAGCTTTGTTGTTACAGCCCTATAATATGTATTAATTAAATAAACAATCTTAATTATATATAAACAAAAAATGATAACTTTTTAATTTTATAATATACACTGCATATAAATATAAAACTTAAATACTAATTTTTAAGTAATGGTTAATTTTAAAATTGTTTGAAAAAATGATAATGCTAATAAAACAAAAAAAATTGTATAAAATTCTGCACATCTTAGCTGATATAGTTTCATATACTTATGAATGGACTTATTGAAAAAAAATGCGAAAGCCTACAACATTCAATCTACTTATAACTTATTAAGTCTGTAATTATATTCTTGGTGAAGTCTATAATTTAATTTGCATAGTTGAAATTATAATCCATTATTTATTTATAATAAGTTAAGTATTTTAAAAATTTACATTCAGCTTATAGTGCATATTGTTCTAACTTCAATGCAATTCAATTTATAGTATATAATATTATATTTCCACAATACCATTTTAGAATAAATGCAAGATTATTCTCATTGTTTTTACGTTGCTTAAATTATGATTATTCAACTATAATTGGTGACAATGAATATAGTATTTATATAATACATTTTGTGTACACGGCAAATTATTTTTTTTTTTTTTTTGTGTAACTTAGAAATGTAAATATTGCAAAATTTGTAGCTTAGAATTTGTATATGTTATGTATAACTGTAAAATAATATAGTATACTATTTAGTTTCAATTAAATTGTATATAGTAATTTTTTGAATTCTTAATTATTAACTACAATTTTTAAAATTATAGTCAAACCACAATTTATTCGCAAACCTAAAGATACAATGGTTCTTGAAAAAGAAGATATAATATTGGAGTGTGAAGTAGCTGGTAAACCTCCACCACGAGTTATTTGGCTAAAAAATGGCGATAGAATTAAACAAGATGAATACCTACAGTTTGTTAGCGGGTAAGTAATTATATATTATATACTAATATGAGATGGTAAGTTATATAACCTTAGTTGAACTGTTTATAATTTAACTTTCATTCATTTCAAGTGAAATTATAATTATTAATGGGTCTGGTGTAATAACCAAGTATATCCACATTTTAGAATTTTTCAGGAGACATAAAAAACAGTTTCACTAACCCCATTTTGATCAAATCTCTGTTTTGAAGACAGATTTTCATACTTTAGGTGTAAATATAACAGTACATCAACTCTCACTAGTTTTGAATACATTTTAATAAACTTATTTAAGTATAATTTACTAGAGTTGCTTGGGTTATTGCCCCAAAATTAAAATCCATGTTTTTTTCTTACTCAAAATTACTTGTAACATTTGTATCAAATAATCTCAAAAAACATTAACAGTGATTAATTATACCTTATAATCATTCAATCGATCAAAACCTTTTATGATAATTAAATTAAGCTATTTCTGTGAGGAGAAACTTGTTTTTTTTTTATCCAAAATATTAGTAAATAGTTTGGTTTTGTATTCCTCAAAGAAGCTCAAATACTTTTATAGGGCTCCTTTGGTGGAAGGTTTCTTTTAGCATAATAATATTATCTTGAGCATATTAGTATATTAATTATTACATTACACTTAAATACAAAATATATCTAAAATGAGCAACATTTATTTTGTAAAATTAATGTGTTGTTACTTACACAACATATTTTAAAACAAAAAAATCAAATAAATTGAAAATTAAACACAAAAAAGGCATAAGTAATAAAAGGCAAAAAATATATCCATCGTTTTAAATATTAAATGACACATTATTAAATCAATTTATACAAAAATTTTTTTTCTTTTTTTAAAAAAAAAAATGATTTTGCCTTCAAAAAATCCGAACCCTACAGATAAGTTACGTAGTAACTGCAAAATAAATAAGAAGATTAGATAGTAGTTAAAAAGCATAAGATTATATAATATTTATGTCTATACTAATTAGTTAATGTCTAAAATAAAGTGTTAACATCATTCGGAGCAAAAACCAAATATCTCCTTTTGTATGATATTAGCTTATCTATCAATAGGAGATATATTGTTATTAAACCTAAATTTAGACAACATTCTTTACTAGGTATCAGAATATGTTAAAACTTGCATTTTAAAAAGATACCTGGTTATTGTACCAGACCCTTCAATTATCAATAGAGAATATTATATAATGGAAAATTAAACTAAAATTTTGTATATATATATATATGTCTGTGGAGAAATTAATGAAATTAATAAATGTTTATATCTCACTGAAAATAAAATGCGTTAAATATATTGTTGATATGTATATTTTATAGGACCAATTTAAAAATATCTGGGTTGATGACTATGGATTCTGGCATGTTCCAGTGTTTGGCATCAAACCCTGCTGGAAATATTCAATCGTCAGCATTTTTAAACGTTTTTCATGCAGGTAATTTAAAAAGTTTATTTGTTTATAAATCAGCAATGCTTTGTTTGAAAAAATAGAAATTTATTGGTTTTACATTTTAATATATTAGTAAAATATTAGAATTGTAAATATAATTTCTTTTTTAGTTTGTGATTAATTTGTTATATTTATTAATAATTGTTATACATTATAATATATTAACAATGCTTTATTTAACAATATTTATAATATTAATTATAAAAATACATAACTACTGAATAAAACAGAATATTAGTGGTATTTAATGTATACTATAATGGTGCATATACCCTGATGATATTTAAGTATTTTAATTCTTATTATACTTTCATAACTTGAAAATTATTGTAAAGTTTACATGATAAGTTTCTATTTAAACTTAAATAGGTAACTCATTTTTACAATATTTTGTTTGTTGGCATATATTATATTTCTACTTAATTATGTGTTCATTTTTAATTTGGTAGTTTTAACATTAAAAAAATTGATTTCACCAGTGAATTAATGCTTGAACAGATTTTATAGATTATATTTTATATCAGTTAAAATATCAGTTAGGTACATATTATCAGTTTTTATTATTATTATTATTTGAAATCATAAACCTAAAAAAAAATTCACTAATCTTGAATAATAATAGGTAACTAGGGCTTGGATTTCTATGCGTTTGCATGTTGTTTTAAGTCCAAATTAATTGGTTGTCAGATATGTCCATGATTTGGCTTATTCTTAATTAAATAGTACAATTTTTTTTTTGCATATTTTAAATATAATCCATATAATTGCATATTTATGAATTGTTGTGAATCTTGTTAATTTTAAATGGTATTTATTTAATAAATGTATATAATTATTTGTTTATTTGCTGAATTATCGTAAATATACTACCTATTTAAACTAAAATGAACTTAATACTAAAGAAGAAGAGATTCAAAACATTTCTAAAAATATATAACATTATAAACGATGATTATAAAACGGAAGAAAAAAATGTTAATATTATTTTAAATCTTAGATAAATCACATTTAAACATACTCCAACAACATGTGATGTGGAAAGCAGTTTAAGCCAATATAAATCTTTAATTTAATCACTGGTCGTTCATGTTCAAAAATTTAAAAAATATAATTTAATAATAGTATGTAATAATATTAACTAATATTTAAAAAAAGTTGTTTTTGCATATTTTGGTTAATAAAATGCATATTTTACAATTTTTTACTGTTTAAAAATCCTAGTCCTAACAATAACTTATAAATTATTTTGATGTAATTACTTTATTATTATTATTTTTATTTATTTTGCTTTGTTTTGTTTTGTTTTGTAGTAATTAATTTATTTTTTGTTTGCGTTTTGTTTTGTTTTTGCTTTTATAAACAGACAATTTACCTAGTTCAAACAGTTCTACAAATATTAGTACTGATTTCGTCAACTCATTCTCTGCAGCTGAAAAACCCAAGGATTTAAAAAACAATCTACCATCATCCCCAAGAGCATTAGAAGCCAGTCTTGTGTCATCTAGGTTAGCCACTTTAACTTGGATTAATCCACTAAAAACTAACGGCGAGATATTAACTTATACAATATTTTATCAAGAAGAAGGATCTGACAGGTTAATATTTGTATAACATTTTTTAAAATTATTTTTAATTGGAATAATGTGAATTTTGCAGAGAACGTATGACAAATACGTCACAAACTGATATAACTATTAGTGGATTATTACCCGATAAGTATTATCTCTTTAGAGTAATGGCCGTAAACGAATATGGCATAGGCGAAAGTTCACCACGTTTGAAAGTAATGACTAAAGCAGAAATTAATTTACCTGGACAACCCTATAATGTAACTGCTAAAGCAGTTTCACCTACATCAATATATGTCTCTTGGTCTAGACCAGAACATGGTAGTGAGAATTTGAAAGAGTACAAATTATTTTATATGAAGGTAGCATACCAATAAATAATGAGTTTAATAACAAACATGAGGTATTTATAATTTTTGATTTATATTAATTATTTTACTTTTACTAGGATTCAACTTCAGAAGAACAATTTTTTATAACAAAACATACAGACCGTGAAATAAGTGATTTAAGTCCTTATACAAAGTATAAAATTTGGGTAGTGGCATACAATCAAAATGGTCCCGGAATGAAGTCTTTAGAAGTGGTTGTTTTAACTAGACCTTCAGCTCCATCACAACCACCACAAAATATTGTTGTTGAAGCAATTTCTTCTACGGTATGTCTTAAAATATTTTATAATAAAATAATTGACTATAAACATATATTATTTTTAAATTTAGGAGATTAATATTAGATGGGAACATCCACCAAAATCTAATCAAAATGGAGTTATAACAGGTTATAAAATTCGATACAAAAAACCAGATAGAAAATCATCTGGTGACACTATCACAACTGCTGGTGATAATTTAGAATATCAAATTTCTGGTTTAGACAAAAGTTCAGTAAGTAAAATTTTTTTTTATTACTTTCGTTTTTTAGTAATTTTTCTTTTATTCCTATATGTATGAATAAAATTTGTAGTTTTAAGAATCAATATTCTCATACTAAAAATGAAACTTATAGTTATTGATTAATGAAACCTACTGAAAGAATAATTTTAATAATCATTGTTAGGTGCAGAGTGATATTAATGAATAATGATGTATAACGTTTACAATTGTTTATATAAAATATATTTGATCGGATTAAAAATTATGTGTGTGTAATGTTATTGAACTTGTATTCATTTAAAATTAATTTATGTAGAAAAATTTAAAAAAATGTTAATTAAATATTGACAAACAAAAATATCTAAAATTATTAAAAAAAATTTTATCTTCTAATTATTATATTTTATTCTGTATTTTTGTTATTAAATAGTATATATTTATAGTATATTTGTACTTAAAGTTGATATACACTGATTATATTTTTATTTAAAAAAGTAAACGGGTTATTATATTTTATTATTTATTTCAGACTTACCAAGTCCGTTTATGGACTCTAAATACTGTTGGATCTAGCCCACCTTCAGAGTGGTTTACAGTATTAACATTTGATAAAAATCTTAGAGAAGATACTGTCCCTGATGCACCTACTAATTTCAAAGGTCAGTTTTAATTTTATAATGATTATTTTTTTAATTTTATTAAATATATTATTTTAAATAGTTCGAGCTTTTTCCAATTCATTATTGATAACCTGGTCTCCACCAAAAGATAAAAGTATAATTGTGAGAGAATATACATTAGGATGGGGTAAAGGTGTTCCTGATGTGTATAAGGAAAAAATAAATCCAAAAATACGACAATATGAAATTAAAAATTTAGGTAAATATTAATTTATACATTTTTTATTTTTTATTTTTATTTGTTTTAAAAACATGATTATTTTTAGAACAAAATGCTGATTATGTACTGAGTCTTGCTGCTGTTAATGAAATGGGTCTTGGACCAATAGTATACCAAATGGCAACTATAAGAGAACAAACTATTATGAATACGTTGGATGAATCATCAAATCCAATAATACCACCAATTGGTTTAAAAACTAACGTTATTTCTCCAAATGCTATAGAAGTATCATGGACAGATAATTCCCTTTTAGATTTTGATGTAATATATATTAAGAATTAAATCAGTTAATATTATATTCATAAATAATTTTAATTACAGTCGAATGATGAAGAAATGCGTTCCTACCTCGTACGGTACAAATCGTCTTATTCGCCTAACAATGCACGTTACAAATATGTTAACACCTCTGAACTTTCTTGCATTATTAATGATTTAAAACCTAATACTCAGTATGAGTTTACAGTAAAATCGATCAAGGTAAATTTTTAATATTCAGTTATTAGAATGCTTAGTCCATGAGAGAGTTTATTGTTGGTGTATCAATTAAAATTTATCTGGTAAGCTACATTCCCACCTGCAATATAAACTGTGCAACAACTTTCAAAACATTGCAATATCTTCTATGTACCAGATATATGGTATTAGAGTGGTGAAAATAATGGTTTGGTGGAAGAAGTCGCAACAGAGATCAGTCTACATACACAAAACGAGTATTCTCTCGTGGCCTGAAGCATAATGTTTTTTACATTAATTTAAAATAAAATAATATGGTATGGTTATAGGGCCAATTTGAAAGTGCTTGGAGTTTACTTGTGATGAATAATACTCAAGAAGCCAAACCAGCATCACCACCAAGAGATTTAACCGCTGTTAAAAATGATGATAAACCTCAATCTTTAACATTAAATTGGCAACCACCAAAATTTTCAAATGGACAAATAATTGGTAAATTATTTAAAACAAAAATTCAATGACAATATTAAATTATATTTTGCTTTAGCATATCTTATTTTATATACTACTGACGACACAAGTTCAGACAATGAGTGGATAACTGAAACAGTTGATGGGGAACTTATGTCTTACTCAATAAAAGGACTGACACCGAGTACTAATTATTATTTTAAAATTCAAGCTAAAAATTCTGTTGGTTATGGTCCATTTAGTCCTACTATTAGTATCAAAACATTGCCAGGTATTAGGTTAATTTTAATGTTTTGTATTCAGTATTATCAGTTTAATTTGTTATTATTTATTTTTGAAATATTTTTAGGTGGTACTTCTTACAATGACGGAACATCACTAAAAGGTATTATAATTTTAAAAATTGTATGATATTCTTTTTTATTACGTAAACAATAATACTTATATATGTATATATATTTATTTGTTTTAATTTCATTATACAGATGGAAAAAGTGGTATAAACAACACAACAATTTTATATATACTGATCGCATGTTGTTTGTTACTTATATCTTGTATTGGTATTGGAATTGCTTTATTGTGTTGTAAACAAAATAAGCCATTAAGAAACCGAAGTAAAAAAGGGTAATTCTTTTTTTAATTTATAAACTTTAATTAGTTTTTTAAATATCTATGGATAATGGATATGTAATTTTATTTTACTACTTTATACCAATTGTAAGTTAAGTTTACATGAAACAAAGTAATTACCTCAAAAGTAAACATTATTTAATGATTTATAATATCTACTAAGAAATTGAATGCAAATAATATCTTTTTTACTATCTAAATCAAAGTGAAAAAAAAATTAAGAATCAATTGAGGTGTTAAACACAACAGTGGTCTATGTCATATATGAATTTATGTGAATAATACAACTTTTTAATTTCTATTAAAATTCTATTCTGAAAATCAATATAAAAACAAAAGAAATTTGGCTATTGGTTTTATTTTATTAATTATAATACCTAATGGATCATTTATAAAGCTTTTTTTCAAAACTAATGGCAAATTTAATAGCATTAAACTAATAATTTAAAAAAATCCTTGTTAAAATTAATTAATTTTAAATTGTTCATAAATTTCTGATAATTTATTCTAAAATTTCTAATTAAAAAAAAAAAAAACATAATTTGATAGTTTCTTTATTTATCTATTTCACATTTAAAATTTATATTTTTATATTTCATTATTGATTGATGCACTCAACTGTAATAATTCCACGTAGTCATTATATTTTTGTTTTATTTGTTTAAAAAATTCAACTTAACATTACATTTATTTACTCATTGAATAGTACTGTACTAAATGATCAATTATACAGTATAAAATAAAAAATTATATTGATAATCAAATTAATAATACTACAATGTCTACGGTTCTACATAGAATAATTGCACAACAAAATCTATTACAATGTTATTCATTAATTCTTTGCAAACTTATGTCCCTATCTATTTTGTAATATAACAAACTTCTGCAATGCATCTTTGCATCTAAATACATTTTTTTTTTAAATTGAATTTGGAATTTAATCTTAAACAAATTTTAAAATTACTTGTAAGATTATTTGTATTATTAACTACTAGGTACATATTGTTATACATAATATATGATACATAAATTAATGTATTAAAAATACATTTTATTGAATTTGCCATTTAAGTATTAGCTTGGAAATATTTTGTCAGTATTTATTTGTTTTTTTTTTTTTTATTTAATTTTTGGTTTTTCGGGTTTTTGGGTATGAATATTGACACATTCTCATTTTTATATTAAATCAATAAGAATTCAATAACTCTTATGTTCTTTATAATCCCGTCTGAAATTGATATTATTTTATTTTCATCATATTATGTTTTATCAAACATAATATTTTAATTTCGAAGTTTCATGAAACATGATTGAAATTGTTTAACAATTTAATACAATGAATGATTTAGATGAGTTAAAAACTAGTTTTAATTTTCTTAAATCTGCTTTAGAATTGATTTTAATATTTTCCCATAGTATTTATTTACAAATTGACAGTTTTTGTTTGTTTTTCTTTTTAGTATTATACAATATAGTTGTTTATTAAATTATGAAGTTTCTTGTAAAAAAATATATAACTATATAAAATCCAATTAAAAATATTGCAATCAAAGAATTTTACAGTTTTGTTGCACTAATTTTGGCCTTTAAATGCATCATCAAAGTCCCAATTTTTCTTTGATTATCTTCCTTTTTTTATTTTTATTCACTAAGTTTTTTTATTCCCTCCAAATCAATATTTTAGATAATATTTATAATAGATATTAGATAGGTAGCATAATAATAATTTAGAAATAATACTAGAACTGTAGTTACTACAAATCGTTTTGAATTTCCTCCTATAGAAGTATAATGTTCTCATAAAAGCACTAATTTGACAGTGTAAACGTTGAGCTCATGGTTAACCTTGGGCTCATAATAATAAAATGCTTTTATAGTGTGATAATAACAATGGCTCATCCCACACAATAAGTGAATATGCAGTTGTTCCTCCATTATTGTGTAATAAAAAATATATCGATGCTACTACATAATATGTAATGCTGCCAATGTTGATTTAGAAAATTATTTGAATGTCTCAATTAATATCATTATTTTATTGAAAATTAATAATTTAATCATAATCATTAACAACTATTATTATTGACTGTTTTTGTAAAAAAATATTAATATTTATTATTAATAAATAATATTTGACATTTTATTTTGATTTTAGGTATATAAAAGGATCTACTGGCTATAATGCAAAGGGAGTAGCTCAATCCCCAAGCATTAAACCACCAGATTTGTGGATACACCACGATCAAATGGAATTGAAATCAATGGAAAAATCATCACAAGGTTCGTTAGATACTAGTTCTGGATGTGGTCAAGGAAGTTCTAACACTTATGATGGACCTGACACCCGTGTTACCATACACCATGTACCACAGACTACCAATTCTTTAGAAAAAAATAACTATGTTTCATCTTATGTGGGTATGTATATAATGTGTTTTTTTATCTGTTACATGTATTTAGTTTGAAAGGAGTTGAAATTAATTATTTTTACTTCAAAAATAATTTAAGAATTGAAATGATTCAAACATGTTTTGAAATTAAAAATGTAATAAAATAAAATACATTTTCATTTTAAATTATAATTTAGCTTCAATTTTCAAAATGAAAAATATTGATTTTTATATTTCTTTCAATATTCACTTATATCATGGAAAAAAAATATATATTTTGCTATAACTACTTACACATGATTTTGCTCTTTACTATTACATTTTCTTAATGTTTGAGGATATAAAAACTTCAATAATTTATAAATAGGTATGGGAGTTAATATACATTTTTAATTTTGTTATTTATATCTCTAACTTGTATCGCTTTATGTATATATTATTTTGCATGTTACGTTTTATTCATTTATATTTAATATACATTAAGGTAATACGATTATTCAACCTTTATTGTCGGATGAAAAAATGTCCACGTTAAATAAACGCTTTAAACCTGTTGTTTTGCCTGTTGATTCATTTGATTCTATTTATAATGATAGTAAGTTGTTTTTTTAATTATTTTATTATTTTATTTTATCAATAAATTTTATTTATTATTTCCTGAAAATTAATTAAAAATAATTTTTTAGCTATGGCAACATTACCTAGTCAGGAATCTCGTTCACCTCATCCAAAATCTCAATATGCAACCACCACTAGAGCTCATGTAACTGTAGATTTAACAGCTGGTAAAAACACAAATAATTATATCATTATCTTATTTATCATAACAATACTTATTGTTTTTAATAGGAGCTCCTGAAAATAATTATATTGTTCAAGCTACTACAGTGCCAGATAAATTTGAATCCATACCAGTATCATCAACTACAAACCTTCAACAACAGCACACGTACGTATTTATTTTATTACTTCAATCTATTAAGAACAAAAGAGAACATGAATTATGTAGATATTATATTATGTAGATTGGGAAACTAGTGTTAATTAATAACAGTTTTTATTTTTTTTTTATCTTTTGTTATTATTTGTCGAGAAATAATTAGTATGGTTATTATATCAAATATTGAGGAAATGATACTGCTTTAATTTAATTAGTTAGAATCAAAAATGTAATTGTTTGTTTCATACTATATGTTATTCAGATTTCTTACTTAAATCATACAACATTATTAAATATAAATGACTGTTAAGTTACATTTAACATAATCATGTTAATATAATATTATCTTCAATAAACAAACCCATAATTTTAAAATCTTTAGATATCTATTAAATTATAAATACTATTTCAGTTTCAAAATGACTTACTTGTGTTTTGTAAAACTATATTTTTTTTTACAAAAAAATTATAAATTAATACAGTCCAATTAAAAAGAATTTGAATATATAAATAAAATTAGAATAATCCTTTTTTTATTATAGTGACCTTGCCCAGCCTACTAAAATGTAAAATTAATTTTGGTTTATTTATCAATATTTTTATTTTTTTAGAGGATTAGTAAACTTAAGTGAAAAAAGACAGCAAGGTCATCCTTTGAAAAGTTTTAGTGTTCCTGCACCTCCACCTCAATCAGCGCCATCTACTCCCCAACAAAAACACATTGGTATTAACAATTATTTTTATAATTAATATGTATTATTTATATGTATAAATATTTATTTATTTTTTAGTAACAGTTAGACCTCAAGGATCATCCAGCCCATACAAAAAAAATATTTACTCAGCTATTAATAATTCACCATCCAGTACATCAATGTCTAGTGGTCCTAAAACATGGAAGTCACCATTAACTGGTGTGAATCAAAAAGATACTATCTCAGAAGTAGAATCTCTTAGTAAAATACAAGTAATAACAAATTTCTTAACTTAATTGTTTCTAAATAGTAAAATAAAAATGTCCTTATAACTTTAAGTAGCAATTACTGTAATTAGTTACTGGCAACAGCTAAATTTTAATGGAAATTTAATGTTTACTACAGTGTTTCCCAACTTTTTTGTAATGGCACAAATTTAGTGTTTACTGGATACACGACCCCCTACTAAAACATAAAAAGATAATTGCCTAGGTTTTTTTTATGTATTATTATCAATATAGTTATCTAATTAGTTTATGAACACCGCAAGTCATGACCCATAGGTCCCCAGTCTACTATATATCTACTACCTAAAGGTTTATAATTCCAAGCGTAGTATTTAATACCATTATTTGTGTGTGTAAATTATTATTTTTATATCCATCTATACTAAGTATACTAAAAAGAAATATCTATTTATTTACAGACTTCTTATAGCACAGAAGAACTCAATCAAGAGATGGCAAACTTGGAAGGCCTAATGAAAGATCTAAGTGCAATTACTGCATCTGAATTCCAGTGTTAGGCACAGATTTTTATGTAAGTCTGTTAACTGTAAAATAAATAACATTTTAAAACGTATAGATTATTAAGATTTAATTTAAAGTATTAAATGCAGTATATCATAAAGACTGACATCTGATATTCAGAGTGACTATTTTAAACCACTAAATTACATTTATAGTTATGTGTATATTTTTATTTGTTTAACAACTTAACTTATTTATACAGAAAAAAAAACGATTTGTATAAATTTGTCATTCCTGTTTATTTTGTGATATTTTAAAAAGTGATTTCGATAAATTAGCAATAATTTAATATGTTTCCATTTATGATTTATATAGTTTATATAATCTTATAAATTAGTTAAATAATAAATTACTAAAAAATAACTTTGGCAATACAAATTATAATTTATTATGTGAATTTGTTAAATACAACTAAGCTTTAGACAACCCTCCCCCTCACTCTTTTATACTTATGTCCCATATATTTAACATAACTTTATTAACAAATGAATATTTTTTATTTAAACATTTGAATTTTTTCATAATAGATAAGGTTTGTATCATTCATTTTTTATTGGTTATTTAATATTTTATCACATTATGTTGATGGAAGATTTTTTTATTTATGTAAAATGAAAATTTAAATTATTACAACCTACTTGTTATTACAGTTATGAACGGCTGTCATTTAGGTTAGCTTTACCAACAATACATTTATGTTATTTTCTAAAAATTCAATTATAAATGACCAAACATTATAATGATAATTATTTTTTTTTTAATTAAAGTACAAAGTATTTATTATTAAGAACTAAAATAATATACCCTCATACATTGCATAAAAGTTGTGATTAATAATATTTAAGTCTTTAAATATATTTAAAGAATTTATCAATTCAAAAAACTTAATTATAATTATAATATTGTTTACTAACAGTTTTTAATGACATTTTACAAATCTTAACTAAAATGTGTGTGAAATATTTTTTTTTTAATGAAAAAATTACATTAAAACACAATTGATGTTTTGGTTAAATTTTATTCCGAGGTTGATATTAAACATTTTGTTTTGTGTATGTTTTAAATTATCAATTTTGTATTTTATTGGGTTGTAAATTCTAAATGTTTAAATACATTAACAAATAGTGTAGTTGATTTTAAAATTAATATTTACTTTTACCTTTGTGGGTTAAATCAAAATCTTAAAATTTGTATACTAGTCAACTGGTAGTATAACTGTGTCAAAGAACATTTTTATGTAACATTTTACAAAATACTATATTATCTATTTAAAATATATAAACTGTGTTTTATAATTTATTAACTGGGTATAGATTAAAATATTCTTATCACAGTTTTACTTGCCATTATTTTATCAAAATACCATGTCATTTTAAGTGTTATATTTGCAAGATGCACATCATACTATAATTCTTACAACCACAACTTGTATTAATGTATCTTAAACATAGTTTTTTTTTGTATCTTAGTTTTTAATATTATACTGCCATTGAAATACAACTATCGCAATAATGCATCAATTATTTTTTGTGTATATTATGTAAGATATATGTAAATTAACATTATTTACATGTTTGTAAATAACTTTTAGTTAAAATTACTTATATCAAATGTTTTAACAGAATTAATTTTAATCTTAATTGTAAATAATTTACTAAAACATTACATTTTATACTTATTCATGAATAATATTCTGTATAAAAATATAAAATATAATAATAATATATGGTCAAAAACTGATATTCTAATAAAAAAAAAAATAATATTTTTTAAAAATATGTACCAGTGATATTTGCTTTATTATATATGTATAATTTATTTTTATAATTTACTGTTTAATTTATTTTATATTTTTATATTTTTTCATTTGTTTAAAATTAACACCAACCAATATTTGAGTTTTGTACTTTTTACATTAATCTCAAATGTTTTAATATAATAACTTTTTTTTTTTGTAATATTTTAACTTTCCTATGATTAAAATTTTACATTGTTTTCGCATTAATTTAGTATGTAATTTTTTTTTATTTCTACTACTTTTATGGCTATCTATCAAATCTAAATTTGGAAGTGCCTTAATTATTTAAAAAAATTAAATTTTTTACTAGAACATGTTATTACAAACATTACAAACGTACTGTAAACCTTTAGTAGATAGATCTAGTTTTAGTAATGTATTTCAATCAAAACATCACATGTCTGTACGACAGTTTTATGTTAATACAATTTTGTATACATCTTGATACTAAATTAATAAGTAATAACTATTAATCTTACGTTATAGATCTCTTAATCAATTATCTTTTTTTTTTTTTCATATCTTAATTAGTGCTTTATTTTAAAATGACAAATTGTAGTTCCTCCTTTTCATCTTAACATATATTTGTATACCTACTTCAATATGTACATTATTTTTAATAAACTTTTTTATGAGCCATCAGTGCTTTTTGTTTTTACTTGTATGCATTTCTGATCTGAATATTATTTGAATTATCAAATGATTTTAATCAAATAAAAACAACGGTCATAAATATAATCATATAAGTCGTCTAATAAGAAAAACTTATCCAGATCTTAACAGCTGGCTCTCTATAAATATTGTGCCGCAGATTCCCTTGTGATTGGTATTCCCATTTCTTTTTCCTGGACCAAAGTTTTATAGTTTGTCTAATGTTTTCATTGTTCTTCTTTTCATAAAATGCGAATACGCTCAATTAGTGTGATAAGATTATTATCAGGAATGACGTTTGGTTCCAAACAAACATATTTTAATTGTAAATTTAAAATTATATTTTTAATTAATAACAATAAATTTTCAATTTTTGAAATTTTTCTATGAATTTACTATTTACTTATATAGTCCCTTCATAAATTCTTAGTATTTTTTTTTGTACACAGTAATTTACAACATTGTTATGGTTTGTTGCTGGGCAGTTGGCTGTTCTCATAACAGCAACAGATGCAACTAAGTTTTTTAGATTCCTTACAAAGGTGAATCAG
Organism: Rhopalosiphum maidis; assembly: GCF_003676215.2. Classification (NCBI taxonomy): domain Eukaryota; kingdom Metazoa; phylum Arthropoda; class Insecta; order Hemiptera; family Aphididae; genus Rhopalosiphum; species Rhopalosiphum maidis. The sequence goes on from NC_040879.1 coordinate 14,919,094, forward strand.
AAACAAAAATGGATAAAGCTTCTTAGGTACCCAAGTGTTTATTTTATATTTAAATATAATGTGTAAAGATTTTTATATACCTGCATTAAGCACTTACTTAATTTTTTTAAACATGTATCTATTTTTATTTAGAAGAACAGATTATCCAAGTACGGCATCAGGTGTTTGCAGTTGTCATTTTATAGATGATATGAAAGCAAATTTTCCTTCACTTTTATCCCATAGAAAAAATAGTTTCTTAAACACCATCCCACACAACATTTGTCAATAGTTTGAATTCAAATATTTAATTTAAAAGTTAATACAATATTGAATATGTATTTTATTTATTAGGTTTAGAATCGAAACATTAAATAATATTTGATAAACATATTGAATTTTAAATGGAAATTGGAGATCTTATAAATGTTACAATTTAACATGTATTTTATATACTAAAATAAATACTTGTTAGAAATTCACTGTTTATTGTACATTAGTTTTTTTTAATTAATATTTAATTGTATGCTGATTGAAAAAAAAAATTCATTTTCAATTAATATAAATATTTAAAAACTATTAAAACAAAATTTGAATAAAACATTTATATCCAAGATAAGTTAAATTTATGAAATTGAACATTTATTCTTGATTTCAATACCACAAATATTTAATTTAAAGTTTCATTGAATAAAAAATATTAAACATAAACAATAATAATTTAATAATTAATCATTTTTCAAGATACTCTTAAAATTAACATAAGGAACAAAAATGTGTTGTCTATTAGTGTCCTTTGCAATAAGGTAGGATTTGTTAGTTTGTAATGAACGGGCGAGGGGGGGGGAATAATTTCCTTTGTAATTTGTATGCTTATTAAAAGGGCTACTATACGAATTTCATTCGCGATGATTGCACAACACGTACGCATTCCGAAAGATAAGTACATACCATTTGCCATGAAACCTCAATACAAAAAGTATTTTTTTCAGTTATAAGTACTGGACAGCGTAATTGTTAATACTTAACTCTGTTAGATACTCATTACTCCTACACCAAGTATCTGACGTTTTACACGTCACGTGTCGTATAATATAAACTATCGAGTATCGATATACATTTTATAATAATAGTCAAAAAATTGGATTATTGGTGATTTTCAAAACGGTCATACTCTACCGGTACAAATTTTCTCGATAGGTATCCCCCCCCCTGTTCAGAATATATCATATTTTCGTAAATCCTAAGTACTTGTCTATAAAAAATTATAGAAATCAAGTTACCAGTTTTCAAGTAGAAAAAAAAATGAAAAAACAATTACAGCCTCTTACGGAATAAACTATAATAACTTATTAGTATAAACTAAGTGTACAGAATTTAAATCTTTTTTCAGTTATAAGTACTGGATACCTAAGTATTGTCAGGGACGGCCATGTGCATAACATACTAAAAGTTTTCCCTCCCCCCGTTTTTAAGTTAAGTATATCTCGGTGAGATTTTAACTTAAGGGAACCGTTCTTTCACCACAATTTTTGATTTATGCCCTTCAATAAAGTCTCTCAGTAGTCGGGTACCTTCGACCCTCTCTAAGATAATTTTGAAAAACCTTAGTGGTCGTTCGTCGTGTCTGAAATTCGGGATATTGGTATTATGAAGGTCGGTCATCAAATTTGGAGTCTGGTATCGAGACCGTAGAAGCACTTTTCCCGCCTCTATTGGGGCATCCAATGTTCATTTCGTTTAGTTTCCAATTCCTTTCATTTAGTTATTTCAGTAAGTACAATAATCAGCTGTGGAAGTATTTTTTTAAATTGTAAGTTCAATCGATCTTGTATGACATAGGCGAATAAGTTAATGACCAATTGTATCAGTTAGAAGTTTATGTTTTTTGGCAGATGTGTTGAAAAAAGCAATAATAACTTTTAAAGTTCCAATTGTGTCTCTTATGGATGGTATAGTTGAAGCTTAAGCCAACGAATTATTTAAAGCATGATTGAAACAAGGACATTTAACAGCATTACAACATTTTTTTTGTATTTCCGATACTGCACCACAAGACTCTGACACCATTACTGCTGCGCCATCTGTCCCGATACCAATTCACTTATCTAAATCGAGCCCTAGCTTAGATATAATATCCAACACAACATGCCCAAGTGCTTTACCACTTAACTTTACTTCATAAGGATTTGGTTTATCTTCTGGTCTAATTGATTTATAAGCATCAACAAATGTTATAAAATCTTCATGTACCTTATTACCCAAAACATATCTCAATACTAAGCTTATTAGCTGTTCAATATGGCTTATGTCTCGTCAAATATTATAGCAAACATACCAGCCATCCTTACATTATTATTTGAGATTGTATTTCTTCGCCAATGCAATCGATTAAATCATTTTGAGTCGTTTTACTTATAAATGTTGAACGAGATGAAGTTGTTTTTAGATGGCTTTCTAGTGTTTTGTCACCTGCACTTATTCTAAACATTAAAAATTCTCTACAATTTCCTTCATTTGATGAACCAGTATCGTCGTCCAGAAATTCATCATCTCTGTGTCCTCTTAATGCTAAATTTTGTCGACCACAAAATATAATAGTTCAATTATTCGAACTAACCGTTTTCTATTTTCATTAACTTGAATGGATCGTTGAGTATTTATTTGATTTATAATTACTTTTTGTGAGTTATGATATGCAGCCAAAAATTTATTCCCAGACTCAACAGCAAATATATGATATTTATGATTACTGTGTGTTTTTAAATCACCATCCTTGCCAGTTAATTTTGAAAAAATTTTAAATGGTTTCTTTACAAAAATTTGGAGTGTTACATAATGTTACATTGTTAGATATATTGGAAGCAAACAAAACACAATATTTACAAAACAAGCTTTTCATGCAATCTGATAGTGCTAACCACTGATTATTTTGTAAGTGGACAGATAGCATATTTCTTTTTATTTATTTTCCTTGACGTATATGAATAGAGAATGGGTATATGTATCCTGCTGGAGGAACCCAGTGTTTTACAAGCAATACACATTTTCTAAAGTCATCAATAGGAATTGAAGTTTTAATTTAGTATTTTTTTGAAGTTTAAATTTTCCAATATCCAAATTGTCATCCGTTATTATACTATAACTTTAATCATTCTTTAGATTTTTCTAAATAAATAAAAATATAAAATTAAAATATGTATCAACCAATTGGCAATGATTATAATAATTGGTGTATTATATACAATTACATTGGTATTTTATATAATATTATAATTACATAAAAAAAATGTACCTTATATAAAATATTTTAATTATTAGTGTTATATAATTATTGAACTAACTGAATAACTAGGAATAACTTATTAAATGTGGTATTCCTGGGTCGGAAAATGAATAACTTGAAATTAAACTTGTATTTGTAGGAAACTCATCATTTTTTTTTTTTTTACATTTTATTGTTTTGGTATACATACTAGAGGATGAATCAAAACTCAACTCTCTTTGTCTTTTGTTTATATTTTCATTCCAAACAACAAAATACAATTGTAAAATACTATTACCTATCTAAAGAAATAACTAAATAATAAAATGTAGTGTTAGTGTTAGTAATTAAGTTTTAACTTATCACAAATTTGTTACACACCTGTTATACATTTTTATAAATCAGCTTAAATAAATAATAAAATAAAAAAAAATGTTTAGCATAAATAATATGTACTAAAATATTTTTATTACTGTTCACTGTACTGAGTACTTATGTAGCTATTTCAATGTGATTTTGCATTTGTTGTATTGTTTTTTATATTTTCTCTTAAATCTCTCTTTTTTTTACGTCTTTTATTAGCTGGCATTTCACTATTTGATGGTCGACCTGCTTGGATTCGTTTGGCACCTGTTGTTATCTGACTTATTCTTCTTGACCGCGATATTGGTTGGATTCCTATTACTTTGTCTCGACGTAATACGCTAGCAGAAACTTCAGATAATTCTAAAACTGTAGTAATTCCACTAAGTTTTTTGTTTAATAGTTTTATTTTGTTTAAAACAAATGGGTTGTTGGTGGTATTTTTAGCTATTTGTTTTATTTTGTTTATATTTTTAGTTAGTAATTCTAATTCAATATCCATTTCATTGTCAATATTAATAACAGTATTATTTTCTACTTCAATTTCCATATTAAATCTTTGTATACTACTGTGAAAATTTAAATTAACTAAGTTATTACTTTCTTTATTATTTAACGTTGCACATTCAGTCTCCACCTCAATCTCCATTGTGTCCATATCCATTTTATGTAGAAATGTATGGTCAAAATTATTTCCTACAGCCAAAGTCCCTATTTCAATTTGATCATTGTCTGTCAAGTTAAGAAGATTATTAATAGTGTCTACAAATAAGTGTACTGCACATATATGCTTGCAAAAGCAACCCTCTTGACCAGCTGCACAATCACAAAAAAAAATTAATTTATCGTTTTTTATAACTGTAAAAAATTATTTCCCGATGATGAATTAATTCCATAAGTTGTATCGTTTTTTTGATTTACATCGAGTAATTTAGCTTAATTACAAACATTTTTAAAAATAATTTCAAATTTTTTAACACGAAATGACAAAAATTTTATCAGACGCCTTTTATGATAATCCTCTAAAATTTTGCAAATAAAGTCGACTAAAGCTGCCGAATTAAAAGCTCTACAACGTTCGAGAACTATGTCCTTAAAAATTCTTATAGATGCTTCTACAATATTATTGGTATTATGGCCATGAGTTAGAAATTGAGTTCTATAACATATACACTATTCTAACATTCTATTTCGATATGTCATCATATGTTTTGAAAAAAGAGCTGATTTATCGTTACATAGTTCATCCATTATTACTTTAACTTCAATTTCGTTGGGTGAATACATAACTTTTCAAAATCTTTGCAAGTATAATTTCCTTTCAAATTTATTAACACCATGTTTACTTTTGCATAGACAACGCCATAATGTCTGTAGAACATGAAATGTACATAACAATAGTGTAGAATTTGGAAAAATTTCATTGAGGGCTTGGCGTTCTGATTTACTATCATCAGTCAAACATTTGATATACTTGTTGATCCGTAGGGTTTGTTTGTGCATCTGCTAATAATTTAATAATTTGCATATCATCGTTAATGTTGGCCGTTAATTTAATTTCATGATATGTTTTAGCTGCTGATGGAGTCATTCCGTTTGAAAACATTTCTATAAAGTCGTCTTGAATATGTTTTGCTACTCTTAAGTAACTTAAAGCCTCAGCATTATTTATTTTATGCGTGTAATGAAAATGTATCTAGAAAAAAATTTAAATTTTTTGATTGTGTAAGAGCAAGCATCCATTCCCACTGTCACTGTGCAATAGGGAAAGTGAGGGGAATACCGCGCTTTGGGAATTTAACGCGCAGTATAATATCTAATAAACCGGTATACTTTAAAATGCAGTGTTTGGCTAAAAATAATCAGTTATTTAGTCTTATCAACAGAAAAAATATTTCATAACAATATTATTAATATGTGATGAGTTATCAATCCGGTCATTAATCTCCAAAAAAAACTAAATAAAAGTACTGGATTTCGTAACGTGGTAAGTTATATGTGTTTAATTATTATATAACATATTAAAATATAATTTTGTATTAAGTATATCGCTAACTAGATAATATTATTTTACACAGTTCATTGTATATTGATTATGTAACAAAAATCGATTGGGGTAATGCTGCCCGTCCGAGTCGGGGGAATGGAGCGCATGCTTTTAATGCGCGGTATTACCCCATTCGTAGTTTTAATTATTTGGCTATATTGTTAATTAAATATTTATCTGATATTCATGTTAAAAAAATACTTGTTATTTATATTTCAAGTTTTAAAATGCCAAGACTATATACTAGGAAGACTGAAAAAGGAAAATGGACTGCAGAACGACTACAAGCGGCTTGCCATTAACTCAGGTCGAAAAGTTCGTGATGTTGGTCAAACTTTTGGCATTGCAGAATCAACACTTCGAAGTAGACTAAAAAATCAAAATTTTGGTAAACCTAAACTTGGTAGAAAACCAACATTTTCGTTTGTGGTTGAAAAAAAATTAACGAATCATGTACGAAAACTGTCTAAATACTTTTATGGTTTAACACCAACTGAATTAAGACTACTTGCTTATGGATATGCTGTTGCAAATGAACATAAATTTTGTAGCTTAACAAAATCAGCTGGGTATGACTGGCTAGAACTATTTTTAAAAAGAAATCCCGAAATAAGTTTATGCACTCCAGAAGGTACTAGTTTAAACAGAGTTTCATCATTCAATGAAACTAATGTACGATTGTTTTATAAAAACCTAGAGGAAACGATGAACAAGTTCAAACTGAATAATAAATGTACTCGAATTTTTAATGTTGACAAAACAGGAATTACAACTGTTCAAAAACCATCAAGGATTTTGGGTCCAAAAGGCCAAAAGCAAGTCGAGTCAATGATAAGCTGGAAACGTGGCAAAAATGTTACAGTTGTTTGTTGTACGAATGCTGCAGGTTCATTAATTCCACCTATGTTTATATACCCTAGAGTTAGTAAATTGTTAGGTAGAGGTGGTCCAGCTGGTTCTTTATACGAATGTTCAAAGAATGGATGAATTACAACTGAACTATTTTTTAAATGGATGGTACACTTGGCTAAAGTTGTCAAACCAACAACGCTGTATCCAGTTATGTAATCATACCAGTCATATTTCTATAGAAATTTATAACTTTTGCAGATCAAATGGTATTTGTATTGTGACTTTACCACCACATACTTCTCATAAATTGCAACCACTTGATTTAACTTTTTTTGGACCTCTTAAAACTACCTTTAATCGTGAATGTGACTTGTTTTTAAAAGCCCACCCTCATGAAAAAATAACAATGTATGATTTGGCTTCACTTTTTAATAAAAGTTATCCTAAAGTTGCTACAACGGACAAAGGGATATCGGGATTTAATAGCGCCGGTATTTTCCCATTGAACACTGATAAATTCACAGCCGATGACTTTGCACCTGCGCAAGAGTTACGTGAAGTAGAAAAAGAGTTTACTTTTGAATATTTAGAAAACGAACTTGTTATTTCTGAAACTCAACGCTGCACTCAGCAAGGTAATGAGAACGACCAAGAAAACTTTTTTTTGGAACGTGAATTACAGTCAATTGAAGAAGACTTTAATTTTCCAAGTGTACAGGATAAATCAACAAGTATACATGATACACAAGGAGTAGTTTAAATAAATAATCTCCCATCAACATCAACTGGTATTTATCATACAAGTGTATTGAACAATTATGTACAATACCAAAAGTAAATGACACATCAACTAAATGTATATCACACAAACGTAAATCCATCGTGTTAACAGACACACTTATGAAATTAGAATTGGAGCAAGCAAAAATAAAACAAGAAAAGTTAATAAGAAAACAAAAAAATTCTAAACAAAATAAAGTAAAGGTAATTAAAGAAAAAGCACAACTTAAGTCAAAAAAGAATCATAACAATCGATATTATTTCCCCTATTACATTTATTTTATATATATATATGTAATATTTCACTGCAATACGTAATATCATTAAATTTGTTAATTTAATATAACATACATATTGCTGCGATTATTATTACTTGTATTTGCTGATATTCAAAAATCATTATATTTCTTTTGCCACCGAATACCTCAATAATATTAAAAAACCATATTTATTCAATATTATATAATTATTGTAATATTAAAGAAAATTTTTTTAATATTTTATTTTATTAATTTAAGTTTATTTTTATTAAAAAACCCTGAAAAAGTAACGACAAACGGGATTTTTTACGCATAACCAGTTTTTGATGAAATCAATTTTTCAATTTTGCTGTAACTCATAAATAAATCATTGGAAATACTTGAAATTTTGACAAAATGTTTATATTAGCGTTATTTATTTACGATTAAATTTTCAAAACATTTAGAATTTTTTTAAACTATTTTTAACCATTACTTTCAAAATAAATATTAATTAATCATTAAACATGATCTAAAAAATGATAAATTTAAGAAATATGCGCTTAAAATCATAAAATCACTAAATATGCAAAAATATGCACCGTTTAACTATTTAAGGTAAAGTGTTTTTTTAAGAGTATTCAAGTATAGATATAGTTAAGTACATACTATTTTTGAATCTACTTTTATTGACATAATTTACTTTTACTTATTTTTATTTCTGCGTTCAGTTCTCTACGTATCAACCCTAATAACATTTTTTGATGAGGGATTAAAAATGGTAAAGCCGTTTCATATCTTATATTAATCATGTTTGTGGATATCTTTAAGGCATTTTATAGATCCCTAAGTGATATCGAGTTAAAAATAAAATATGAAGTACAAAACGGGACATCTTTGGAACGTCTTAATGATATCTTAAAATATGACATTTCTTCTTTGTATTATCAAGTTGTAAGGAGTATATCTTATGAAATTAGCGGGAAATAATTAATATGATATTATGATATCAAAATGTGCATAAAAATCAGTGCACAAATGAAACATGTGAACTGCAGTAATTTGAAATTGTGATTTTATATTTTTGTAATTTTATTCATTTATTATTTGATATTAATAATATTATTATACTGGTTAATGTTAATACGGAAGACCATCACAACGGATATACAATTTTATATTATATACCTACGTACTACGTGCATACATTTCTTGTAAAATATTTAGGTCTTAACTCTTAACTAGCTCTTAGAGCTCAATATTATATTTTATGAAACAACTAACCACTCATTATTGTCAATATTAATTTATTGTGATTAATCTATTACTGTTGAGTAATATTTGTTTTAATGAAAAGGGTAACACATTATTTAGTTAGTAGAATTTTTCAGCTGTTTAGTGTATAATATGACAATAACAGCGTTAAATAATAATTAATATCTGTTGATAAAACTAGGCAGATATCTACTGTATGATAGTCTTACACTTTTTAAGCATCTATATATGTTCTATGGTACTGTTATAATTAAGAATAGGGTTTACATACCAGCATAATATTGATTAAAAATAAATATATTAATTATAATAAGTATATTCTGTGTATTAGATATATTATATTATATAATTATACTTTTATACTTTTATATATTTATATTCATTTTAGGTATTATAATAGCTATAAGTATATAACAAAGTATATACCAAATACCAATACCTAATAATGAACTGTTATAATTTGATTGTACACATTATTTTAGTTTTTAATTCCTATTATAATATAATCGTATAATAAGGTAGGTAATAAAAGTTCAAATGTTCATATTATACTGTGAATATTAAAATGAAATGTAAGTATTAGTAGTATTACTAATCAATATATGTTCTAATAATATTATATATAGTATAGCATAGACGGAAGTCTGTACAATATCATATTATAATAATTTAATATATTACTATTATTTTAGTAATATTACAAATAATGTCAAAATTTTATTACATAATTAGCTAGTTGATTTATATATAATACTGAATACTTCCAAGATCTCTATAAATGCTTAAAAAAGATTTATATTGTAACTTTTTTACTATTTAAGTTATAGCCTAGGTATAAGTAAAGTTAATAAATAAGGTGATTAGGAAATACAATTTGAAGTAGATCCAAGATAAAATATATACTTACATCAATAATACCTTTCATCTAAAAAATATTCAATCGCATATTTTTGTAATTTTTTTTTTTTTTTTTTTTTTAACAAATTAAGGCTTCAACTACGAAGGTTATTAGCCTTTCAATATTTTACATAAAATTAAGGTACTTAAAATTAGGTGTTACATTTAGGAGATGGTGGATTTACAGTTTTTTAATAATATTAGTAATATTTAGGAATTCAATGATTTTTGAAGTTTGGTGTTCGTCAAGTGCTTCTGCTATATTGGGCGGCATGTTCAGGTCGGTGCGTGTTGAGGTGTACAGTGTGCAATCCTTCACTATATGTTTGATGGTGAGAATTTGGTTGCATGTGTCGCATCTTGGTTGGGGTTCTTTGCTAATAAGATATGAGTGTGTGAGAAAGGAGTGTCCGATTCTGATGCGGGTGATTGCGATGTCTTGACGTCTGTTGAAATGTGGAGGGGTATGCCACCTTTTAATGGTTTTTTTGATATTTTTAAGTTTATTGGATGCTGGTATTGAGTTCCATTGGTTTTGCCAAAGTGAGAGGATTTTTTTATCTATAGAATTTATTATGTCATTAGAGGGAATATTATTTAAAGTAGGGCTTGGAATATTTTTCGTTGCGAGATCAGCATATTTGTCAGCTCTTTCATTCCCTGCGATGCCGGTGTGGGATGGTACCCACATGAACTCTATATTTTTATTTGTTTCGATTAATTTTGTTTGAATATTTAGAGTTATTTCATTTTTTGTGGATAGGTTTTTGAGGGCAAGTAAGGTGCTAAGGGAGTCGCTGATTATAAGTATGTCATTTGTTTCTAGAGTGTTTGCAAGTTTTACCCCTTCATAGATTGCGTAGTTTTCAGCAGAAAAAATATTGGTTATTATTGGAAGCTTGTGTTGGATAATTGTGTCATCTTTAATTACGGAAAAACCTACTCCATGTTCGGATTTAGATGCATCAGTGTATATTTTTGTGAAATTGGAGAATGATTGCTGGATCGTATTTTTAAAATGAGAGATGATTATTATATTATTTGTTTCGTTTTTATTGAAGTCAAGAAGTTCTGTATTTAGTTTAAGTTCCCATTTCCAGGGTGGTAAGACTTGGAACGTAATTTTATTTACTACTGAAGTGTGAATGCTCATTGATTTTTGTAAAGTGTTGAATATGTCCCGTATCGATGAAGATTTATTGTGTTCTGTGTTTATAGGTGATACAATATGGTTGTTAAAAATGGTTTTGTGTCCAATGTGATTGGTTGTGCTTTTCCTTTTGATGATGTATCTTAGTGTGTCTTGGTCTCTTTGGAGTTGTAACGGGATTTCTCCGGCGTAGTTAAGTATGCTCTCAATTGGGCTTGTCCTGAAGGCTCCGATTGTCAGTCGGATTCCTTCATTGTGAATCGGGTCCAGTATCTTGAGGAGGTTGGGTTTAGCTGAATTGTATATTTGTGAGCCATATTTGATTTTGGATAATATAAGGGTTTTGTATATGGTGAGTAGCGACTTCTGGTTTGCTCCCCAAGTGTGGTGGGATAAAGTTTTGATTAAATTAATTTTATTTTTGCAGGAGTTTTTAAGTTGTTTTAAATGTGTTGTCCATTTAAGATTGTCATCAAAAATTACTCCCAATATTTTAATGGTTTTGTATATAGGTATTGGTGTGTTATATAAGGATAGGAGTTGGTTTATTTTGGGTTTATGATTGAAGATGATACATTGACTTTTGGTGGGGGAAAATTTAAAGCCAGTTTCTTTGGACCAATTTTGAAGGGTATGTAATGATGATTGTAAGATCTTTAATGTAGTTTCTATGTTATTTCCATTACAATAAATATAGCAGTCGTCAGCAAACATAATATGTTTTGTGGGGTTAGGTATTTTGCAGATGTCGTTTATTGCTATAAGAAACATTGTAACGCTTATTACTGATCCTTGTGGAATACCATTTTCAGTAGGGTAGATTTCAGAGACTTCATTATGTGCTTTGACCTGTATTGTACGATTGTTTAAGAAATTTCTCAAAAAAAGAAACATTTTACCATTGATATTTGCTCTTTGGATTATTTTAAGGATTCGGTTTCGCCATGTCATGTCGTAGGCTTTTTCAATATCTAGAGCAATAAGACACAGGTGTTGTTTGCTGTTTTTTGCATTGCTTATGTCGGTGTGTAGTTTTACGAGGGTGTCTATTGTGCAATGGTTTCGGCGGAAGCCACATTGTTCTTCGGTGAAAAAGTTGGTTGTCTCCAAGTGCCAAATAAGGCGTTTATTTACAATTTTTTCCATTATTTTTCCTATTGTGTTTATAAGTGATATTGGGCGATAATTGACTAAATTAAATTTGTTTTTGTTAGGTTTTGGGATAGGGATAACTATTGCGTTACGCCACTGATCAGGGAAAATGCCGTTATTCCAGATGGCATTGTATATTTTTAGAAGTTGGGTTATACCATTGGAGGACATATTTTGTATGAACGAATAAGGTATATCGTCGGGCCCAGGACTTTTGCTTTTGCAGTTTAACATGGCGTTGTGTAATTCATTTTCATTGAAGGGGATATTGAGATGATTGTCTTGGTGGTGGAAGTTGTTATTGAGTTCATTAATGATTTCATTTTCGAAGTTATGTTTGTAATGTGTAAAGTCTGGATCAAAATTTGAATCACAGCTATTTTTCGTGAATGATTGTGCGAAGGCATCACTTATGTCTGTTGGAGACGAAAGATGTGTATCATTTAGTTTAATAATAGGTGGAAGAGGTTGGTGAGTCAGTCCTTTTATTGCTTTAATTTTTTTCCATATTTTTGTTGAACAAGTGTTGGGGGTAATTGAATTTGTGTACTTTTGCCAGGATTCCGTTTTGTATTTTTTTGTTATAAATCTAGATTCTGCTCGAGTTTTTTTAAGATTTATGTGATCTGCGGGTAGTCTTGTTTTTTTAAATTTGTTGAGACATTTTTTGTATTTTTTAATTGCATCTTTACATTCTTCGTTCCACCATGGTACTATTTTCCTTCTGTGAGTTGTGTTTATTTTTCCAATGCTTATATTTGCGGCGTCTAGTATAATTGTTGAGAACTGAGTTATTATGGAATTTATTTGTGTTTGGCTAAGTTGGGATTTAGTATCAATTTGTATAGGATTTTCTAATAAATTTTGATTAATGAGATCTTGATAAAGTTCCCAGTTGGGTTTTTTTAGGTTCCAATGTGTGTATGTCGATGTTTTTGGCATTTGGTCCAGTAGGGTTATAGATATGGGCCAATGATCACTACAGTTGTATTCGTTGAGGACTTGCCATTCAATTTGTGGTGCAAGTGTGCTACTGGTTATTGATAAGTCAATGGCGGAAAACGATTTGTTTGTTGAGTCGTGTCTAGTGTATTCTCCGGTATTGAGTAGAATTAGTTGGTCATTTTCTAGAAAGGTTTCAATTGTTTTTCCTCTAGGGTCAGTATGGTTTGAACCCCACAATAAATTGCGACTGTTGAAGTCCCCTAGGAGAAGGAAAGGTTTAGGCAGTTGTTGAATGATTTGGTTAAGGTCGTGAAGAAGTAGAGGGGTGCTGTCGGGTATATATATATTGCATATACATATTGGGTTTTTGAGTTGAATAATAATAGCTATTACTTCTAGAGGAGACTGGATTTGGATTTCTTTACTGTTGATATGGTTTGTAACGTAGGTAGCCACGCTGCCACTAGCGCGAGCAGTGTTTTGACGGTTTTTGTAATACCCATCATATCCACGTATGGGAAAATCTTGATTAGGTTTTAAGTTGGTTTCTTGAAAGCAAAAAACTATTGGTAGGATATTGTATTTAGCACGTTGGATGTCGGTGAGATGTTTAGGGAGACCATTGATGTTCCATTGAATTATTTGGTCCATATTATTTGCAGTAGGTTTTTGAGATATGGTTTTTGTTATGAAAGAGTTGTTTGTGTGTCTTGAGGAGGGAGTACTTGAAAAAGTAAATGGGCGAATTTCGTTAGACGAGATTTCATTGATCTTTCTTTTACTTCGGGGCGAATTTCTTCGACTAGATTTATTAAGGACTTTAGATCAATGTTATTTTGGTCACAAAGTGCGTGGATATTAATATGTTTAACAGTAGATTGTTCGAGTATATATTTAAATATGAGAAAATTTATTGGTGGGTTTTGGTTATTGGAAAAATAATTTTCGATAGAGTTAAATGCTTCATCTCTATTTTCGCCAAGTCTAGATGATGAGTTTGATCGTGAGCGTAATTTAAGTTTTTTTTTTTGGGATTTTGTTTTTTCGGAGTTTGAGGGGGAAGGAGGAGAGGGAAAATTAATTTGGGTAGGAGATTTTAAGGATGATGTGGTGGAAATTGGTCTTTTAATTTGAATAGTTGGTGTGGTAGTGGGGGAAATATCATCTTGAAAAGAGTCCGTGGAGAGGTTTGTTTGTTGAGGTTCATTGCTTGTTGTAGCTGGATTGAGGTTTGATTTTTGTGTCGTTGGAATATGTTTCGATTCTACATCTGTGTTGAGGTTCTCTTCAGTACACGAGGTTTCGCTGTTATTTTTAGTGATTATATTTGTTTGATGGGACAGATGTGTGACATCTGATTCTGATTGAGGGGGGATATCGGCGCCTTGATTTGGAAGAGGATTTTTACTATGTTCTGTCGTGTTTTTACAGTGAGCAGATGTATGGCCTGTGCGTTTGCACAAATAGCACGTGAGAATGTCATCAGTAAGGAAAATGCGATAGTCGGTATCTTCGAAGTGTATTGGTATTGAGCCAGGTAGTTTTGGTATATCTTCAAATTTAATGTAGGTTTGTCTCCTAAAACTAATTATGTGTGATAGTTCTTCTGTGGAGAATCCGGCTTTTAAAAAAGTGATAGAAGTGAGTGTATTGATACCTATAAGGTTTAATGCGTCGCTGATATATGTGTGTGGAATAATTGGCGATACGTTGGAGATGATAATACGTTTTGCTTGGTTTTCTAATCTTCGTGTATCAATGTTATGGTTTTCAACTGTGATTGTCGGGTGGCTATTAATGATATCATTAACTATATTGGAGTGGGAAAAATATACGCAAAAACGATTGTTTGATATTCTTGAGGCGTATTTTATGTTTGAAGGATTTGTAATCAGGCTAAACGCTTTAAGGTATTCAATTTGCGGAATACCGTCAATTGTGTTAAATATGATGGCTTGATTTTTTTTTGGAAAGATTAGATTTGCTGTAGTTTCAGCAAACGTTTTATGCGTGGGATTTTCGTTTGTATGATTGGTGTTGTTGGTGGTTGAAGTATGTTGTATTGTGGTGTTTTTTGTATTTGGGTTGGCATGATTAGTATTTTTTGGTGAATTTGATGTAAGTTTGTTAGGGGTTATTTTCGACACTACGTTCGATGTTGAGCGTCTTAAATAATTGTGTGTGGGTTTTGTGGACGATTTATCGCCCATTTTAATGGTTTACGCCGCGTTATACCAATAAAATGATATTGTAGTATATTTTAAACTACTGATTATACATTACCGATAAACGGCGACGCAACGGTCCAATTGTTACGTAACACTATACTGCTATCGGGAGCTATAAAATACGGAGCGCGATAGTTAATACACGTGTGGTTTCAACGGTGTCCAAACACGTACTGTTTTGTAATTTATGTTCTTTCTTTTTATATAGTAATGAGTAGATAGGTAATGTACCTCTAGCTATTATATCAATATTATCTTTAAACATACTGAGGCCCTAGTCAATTGCCAAATTCTATATTTTTTCTTTGAAATATAATTCAATTAAATATAATACTCTTTTATTTTCTCTTCTATGAATTTCAGAAATAATTTACGATCAAAAAAATCAAGAAGTGATTTGTCAAAAAAACAAATTCGAAATCGCTTAATAAAATTGAACAACTAAATAAAATGAATCAATTGAAATCACAATATGATTATTCTTCTGATATAAATGTCACTATTGAACCTTGTAATTATATTCACCAAAATAACAATAAAAATACTGAAATCAAGGTTGAAGTAACTCAAAATATATCTACGGATGCCATTGCTATTGTTGACGAACCATTTGATTCAGAATATGAATTTTCTTAAAATGTGCATTCTACAAAATTTAATAATTCTATTTTATCATTTCATGAAAATTCAGTAGAGACTTCATTGAATGAATCTAGTAAAACAAAATTAGAAATAATCCATAATACCCCATACCATGTATCTCAAACTAATCAAAATGTTGAAATAAATTTTGTCTAGTACTGTTCTTCATACTCCTAAGTTTATAATGATTAGAAATGTTAAGCCTGGTCATTATTGGCACAGGGAAATTAAATTAGGAGTTCAACAATTTTTAAAAAGAAATGCATTCTTTACTGAACGAACTATTAAACTAGTGATAAATGTCGATGGACTACCAATATCAAATTTGTCCCAAAGTCAGTTATGGCCTATACTTGGATCTGTATTAGGCTATAATGATGTTTTTATAAATGGAATATATCACGGAGATACAAAACCAGCTGATAGTATGGAATACCTTCAATATTTTGTTGTGGAAGCTAAGCTTTTGGTAGCAAATTGTATAACATCTGAAACTATGCATTATTCGTGTATTAATTCAGCAATATCAGCAAATAGTCCTGCAAAAGCTTTTTTGTTCAACATAAAAGGACATTCGGGATATGAAAGTTGTACAAAATGTACTACATATGATGAATATAAAGAAAATCGAATCTGTTTTCCTTTAAAATCTGGTATCAAGCGACTTGATTCTGATTATGAAACAAAACTCGATAAAGATTTTCACATGAAAAATTGTGCATTGGAAGATATTCCTAAGCTTGGATTAGTCCCAAATGTTCCTATGAATTATTTACATCTAATTTGTATAGGCATTTGTAAAAAACTTCTTAATCTTTGGTGTAATGACAAAGTTTCAGTAACATTACCTGATTTTCTAACTGCAAAGAAAAAATTAAAGAAAGCCGAAAACCAAACAGATTTGGATAGCACTGATATCGATGAATAAAAAAAAAAACAAAAGGAAATATACTGCTGTTAAAGTTTCGGAATCAGAGTCAGATGAGTTCTGCAATCTTCAGAAAAATGTGCCAAGTAATACATACTGTATAATTTAAACTAGCTTTAAAATTGCATATAAATTATATAATTTTATTAATCAAACAATTTCAAATAAAATATAATATAATTTTTATTTTATATTTATGAGTTATTAAAACTGTTTTTAGATATATTTGTAATTACATTTACTTTTTTTATTTATTTTCAGTCAAAAAAAAAAAAAAAAAATACAGAAACATTAATGTTTACCAAAGGTACATTTGTTTAGTGTATTTAAAAAATATTAATCTCATTTAAATTAAAATATGTGCTTATAATGTTGTTTGTAATGTTTTAAAACATATAGGTTTCCCCAACAAACAAAATAAAACTAAGAAAATCTTGTCAGTGCCAAATCCTTCTGTTAATGATAAAAGTATTTTACTATAAGCTTATTTTAAAATAAATATTATTTATTATTTTTTTATTTTATTTTATTTTTTTTTTTACTTGGATTTTCTCACATGGATAACAGCATTGATAAAACTTTATTTCCAGACAACTATGAAAATCATGAAGACAAATTATTTAGTAAAAGTTCATCACCTGATATGTTCAATGACTATTATTCACAGTTTGGTTAGTGGAATTATAATAATAATACTTATATGTATTAGTTATTTATATATTTTTTATTAATAATTAATAAATATAGAACCATTAATTACTAATGATTTATTGGCTAATAACAGTGAACCAGTAGAAGTTCCTATTCGAGACAACTTGATTCCTATAAATACCAATACACAACAAAATGGAAAAATAAACATTTCTGATAAGAAACTGTTAGATTTTATAATATTTTACAATTAAGATAAAATAACTTAAGGGAGCTGCAGACGGTTTTGTCAAAAATCAAAACCAATGTAGATTTGACCAATCTAAACATTAATTTTGTTTGTTATAATGTTTTTCAATATATTTAAATTCCATATCATAAAATAAATCTTAAGTGAAGGAATCTTAATATAATTGATCAACAAGTTTACTAGTGAATGCTAGAGGCGATTTATAATATTCAAATTATTGTTAGTGTTATGATGAATAATATAAATACAAAAATATCATATATTTTAATTCTTGGTTATCGTAGCTGAGAAAAAAATATTCAAAATCGCCTCTAGCATTCCCTAGTAAACTTATTGATAAATTATAATCTGTTTTTAAAATTAAAATCTGTCAAACCAAATTCTTCCAGTTTTCTCTAGCTTAAGCTATTGATCTTAAAGTCACTTTTTTTTTCATCGTCTGCGGCACCCTTAATCTATTTAATTTGTTCTATTGAATATTTTTATCATATACATTTATTAGTGTACTTGCAATAATTTAAATATGACACCACTTTTGTAGAAAACACTTAGGTTATTATAATACATGGACAAAATAACAAAAATAGTTCTTCTGTGCTGTCAACTGATGAAATTAAATCTTTATTGATAAATATAAATGGTAATTTTTCTTTTTAGCCTATTTGTAACTTTAAGAGTTTTAATAATACCAAAATGTATCATATATATTTTTTATTATTATTATTGTTATGTAAGGTCCATTGATGGATGTAACAAATCAAAGTCATTTAATTGAAAGTGTTTGTAAAAAGCAGTTAAAAAAAAACCAAATGTTACTTGTATTAAAAAAATATCAATGATAATATAAGAGAACTCAAGAATACATCTGTAAACTCAAACAAAAATACTGATTTAAACATGCATATTTACTTTCCTTTTTTTAATTTTTAAAAGATGTGATAAGAAATAGTTCTGAAAAAGCAATTAATCATAAAGTAATCAAAGAAATACATAACTGGATTCGTCAGGCTTCTGAACAATATAGAAATGAACTGAAGAGACAAATGATAAAGATTTAGAAGTAATGATGACTGGGGCCTTGAACATGGTAATGAATCATGTTCTGATTAATTCTTAAATTCCTATTATTGAATAGTCTTATATTTTTAATAAATAAGTCTGGAAGTATACCTACTTAAGTCACTATTTTTTGTTTTACAATTATAAGTAGTATATTATATACATTATATCATGTTGGTTTTTTTATTCTTTTAATAAATATCATATTTGTATAATTTATTTGTAATTACATTATTTTGTTGTCATATTCACATGTCATTTTTTATGAATAATATAGAAAAACATGGGTATTTTTATTCTTTAAACATTTTTTTTTCATATTGATTAAAATTTAAATATTAACTTTTTATTTTTATATCATTATTAGCTTTTGAAATATTTAATGGTATTCTATATTCTATACTTCATTTATATTTTATATATAGTAAAAATATAACTAGTGCTATTTAAATTATAAATCAATAAAATACATATATGCCCAGGAAAAAAAGTTTTGAAATTTATATATATACTTCCTAGAAAATATGTTTATAAAATATATGTCAAAAAGATAGAAATAAAGTAATCCAATGTATATCCATGAAAAGTATAAAATGGTGCAAATAAGGATATCTTATGGATGATCATTATAGACATCAAAAAGGTTCAAATAATCCTATGACCTGGATATCATTAAGAACTTCATATAGTGCAAATTAAATAATCTTATGGATATCCATTAAAAGATGTACTATATACACGGAAATTTGGATAGCTAATAAGTTACCCAGATGATATCAAAATAAGTTGTCCAGAATCTGTCTTTCCCGAAATTGGGATATCATTAAGATATCGTTTGGCTAACTTAGTGTTGTAAGAGAATACATCCTTTTTTAGCGTATCTTAACTAGTTTTTGATGACACAGAAAATAATTTAACCCATTCATCGCATGTTTTATGGTTCATCAATTTTGTTAAACTTGGTTCTTAAAACAATTTAAAATGTTTCTGAATCTTCGACGTTACTCTTAATTATTTCACAGTATGAATCAAAATCGAAAAGATTTGAAATCATAGTAGTCATTTCTTAATTCTTATTAAAATTAAAAATAAAAATGAACTCAGTTTAGTATAAGTATTAAATAACTAAATTAACCACACGTAAAACGACGGAATGTATTGTTGAATCCTATATAGTAAATAGTAATATAGGTACGCACCAATTGGTATAATACTTAGATCATATACGATCTAAGGTATAATAAGTACTTATTTAAGATAAGTACAAATTCAGTTTATAAAATATATAAATGTATAAAATTTCCACTTGTTTGATTTTTGCTATCGCACTATCAAATAATTAAAATTTAAATCAATTTTAAATTTTTACTTACTTAATATGTGTTATCCTAGTATTATTATTATTACTATTATTATTTTAAATTAAAGTAATTTACAAATTTTCGTAATTTTGAAGAATTTTGTCAAAAGTAATACTTCATAAAAATTTAATGTGTACACTTAACTATTTTTTTAATTTCTACTAAGAGCAACTTATGAGAAAATTTGTATTAAATGTTCAAGTGTTTTGACCGAATGAAACAATTTTTGAACAATAATTTAAAAAAAAAATAAACTAATTTTTTTTATTTTTCCTTACGTTTTTGAAAACTATCGGGAATTTTTACTATCCCAATTGGCGATGACAGGCATAATAAATAAAGTAACAATAAAAAAACACACACACACATTTTAAATTTAATACGATTATGACTTCGCTCAGCATCTAGGTAATATATTTTAAACAACGATAAAATTGAAATATTTACGTAACATTAGTTTTTGACAAAATTGATATTTTTTGTAAAATTTAAAAAGGAAAAACAAAGTAACTTACAGAAATCTTAATACTAATTAAACTATCATTGTATATTAACATGGTACAGTTTTTAAATATGTGTAGCTATTTTGAGTAATTTACCTATAATATAGGTATTTTTATTTGTAAATGTGTCCATTGTTTATAATATTTTTTTTTTCAAATTGTATAGGTACTTTTTGAGTGGTAGAAGAATCATTGATATGGCATACTTTTTTAAATCAATTCAACGTATTAAACATAAGGGTTTCGATTGTTCATTCTCAGAAAATATGATACTAGTCAATGAAAAAAGAAATGGATTTTTTAGCGATTTTGTTTTCAAATGTTTAGTGTGTGGAATTGTTGAAAATATATATTCTGAAGATCCTGATAGGATAGGACTTGATGTTAATATGGCAATTACTTCAACCACTATTAGTACTTGTCGGAAATATTCACAGTTGGAAGAATTTACGGTCGTACTAGACATGCCTTGTTATGCTAATAATTCGTATCAAAAATATCACGAAAAAGTTTATAACCATTTATTTGATGCGTCATTAGGTGAAATTAGGCTAGCTGGAATTGAGGAAGTTTGCTTCCACTTGCTATACAAAATGGAGAAGTAGACGACCAAGGCTATGCATTAATAACTGTTGTTGCCGATGGTGCCTGGTCAAAAAGATCGTATAAAATAAATTACAATACTTCATCGGGTGTAGCGTCAATAATCGGGTATAAAACAAAAAAATGTTTATTTATGAGTGTTCGCAGTAAGTACTGTATCATATGTGAAAGAGCCTTAAATACTAACCAAATAGTTCGTGAACATAAATGTTATAAGAATTGGGATTTTACTTCTACTTATATGGAGTCAGATATCATAGTTGAAGGGTTTAAAGAAAGTTTATCAATGCATAATATCGTATATCATAAATTAATTGGCGATGGTGATAGCAGTGTTAGTAAACAATTACAACTTGCTAAACCTTACGGACCGGATATAATGATTAAAAAAATATAATGCAGAAACCATGTTTTACGTAATTATATAAATCGAATGCATGATATTGTGGGGAAAACGAAATGTAACAGTGGAAAAATTGTGCCTGGAAACCAGAGGAATATTTTGCGAAACAGTTTACAAAAGCTCCGTTGTGCAATTACTAAGGCAATAAAATATAGAAAAGAAAATGATGGAATACATAATGAAAAAGTTAATTTATTAAAATGTGATATTATGAATGGACCATATTATGTTTTTGGAAATCACGTAAATTGTGCTACATATTTTTGTAAACATAAGAATGAAAAAAATAAAAACTATGTTCCAGATATGAAACAATCTGGACTTTGGGCTGATATTTTGTCGGCAAGAAATTTATTAGCTTATCATTCCTCGAGCTTGATTTATAGTGTAAATAATAATTCGGTTGAGGGTTATAATAGTGTTGTTGCTAAATATGTAGGTGGCAAGAGAATACATTTTTCTCATAAAGGTTTATATCAAGCGCGTTGTTCAGCTGCAGTGTTGTCGTATAATGCAGGTCCAAAATCTATTAGTATTTTACATAAAACAATTTGCAATGTAAGTCCAGGTGATTTTACCAAACGTTTTATAATTAGAAAACAAAGGTTGAAAGTATGTAAAGTGAAAAGAAAACTTACGTTTAAATCAGGTAGTAGACAAGTTATTAAAGTTAATATAACTGCAGATAAAGACTATAGCAACTGTGAAGAAAATATTTGTGAAGAATTGGATATGGATGAAGATGATTACGAAAAACATAAACTGGAATTTATGACGAATAAAATTATAAAAAATAGTGATGAAATTAAATTCATTGAAAAATCGACTACACTTCAATCGGAATGTGAATCGTGACATAAAGAACAACGAATTCGTTTAACCACGTCACACTTTGGAACCATTAGTAAATTTCGACCATCGACTTCTAGAGCTAATACAATAAAATCTATGTTATATAAAACGGTTTGTGGTAATGAGCATACGAAGTATGGTATTGAACCCATTGCGAAGACAGTGTTTGAAAAATTATCAGGATTTAAAATTTAAGATTCTGGTCTTTTCATTCATGAACAACTGCCATACTTAGCAGCTAGTCCTGATGGACTAATAGATACTAACGGTATTGTTGAAATAAAATGTCCCTCTTCAATCAAACATTTAACTCCAAAAGAATCAATAATATGGTCATCTAAAGGTAATTTATAATGTTTAAATTATACAATTTAATATTGGTAATAATTAATGTAATTTTTTATGTTAAGGGTATAATATACCAAAAGCCATGTTACCAGAATTAATAGACTCAAGAATTGATCGAAACCGACATCTACGTGACTAACCAAATTACGTTTGTGTAATAGCATATAAGAATTTGTAAATCAAATATATAAATATTTTGATTTGGTCTTTATACTTAGATTGTATTAATTTTTTTCTAATATTTCTCACCTATAAATTATAATACTATGTATTTATGTATTTATTTATGTGAGTGTAATAACGTTAACTATATATTATTTAAATTATATACATATATATTATGTAATAGTTTATATGTACCTTTATATTAGCCTCTTATTCATACATATGTTTTCCGATATTCGTATTTAAATGTAAAAAACCAACAGAAAATACAGTAAACAGTGAATGCTACTAGTTGTAGTCTGAACTAATGTAAATTATGGAATGATTGAGTGTATAGTTTATACGTTTACAGGTATACTATAATAAAAAAATAGTAAAATGATAAAATAATCTACTATTTACAACAATATTTATGACCCGCATAATTTGTTCATTGTTTACGATGTTTGGTGGCGACGAAGGATGTTTTCTAAGAAATATTGTCCGAAAACGATTACAGATTAGACTCACACACATTTATGTTCGTTTACATTGCACACACTTACAAGTCACTTTAATGTCATCATGTTATATTGCCTATATTAATTTCCTTAAAACACGATTTGTTATAATAACAAATATAAATTGAAATAAGAAAAAATGTGAATATTAAATGGGATATTATTTATTTATTAGTTTCAGTTCTATCTACAATAATAATATTAATATTAACATAATATTTTATAAAATGTATATTACGATAAACGCTGAAGTGCCAAACTTGTGTATAAAACGGAACAGAAATTACAACTCCGGACTATACGTTGATTTAGCGCTGAGTGCTAAATTCATCTACAGAACGTAAATACGCGGCCCGGTGCGGTACTCTTGCCTTCAGCAATTGTGCGTGTAATCACGGTGCGCGTGTTTGCGCTCTGTTATATCACGGTTGTTCGTTAAATTTAATTTCGCAAGTCGCGACGTTTTACATAAATGTATTTATTAGTTTATGTTGACCTTAATAAAACAATTGAAAATAATTTGTCCAATGACGATTTCTTTGATTGACAATGAAACAGACTTGTACGTCTTAGAAGATAAACTTTCTGGTAATCACCAATTTAAATCACGTTTGATAATATTAAAATATGAGTATTTAAATGAAAACATTTTTTTTTTATGTAATTTATTTTGTTTATAAGGTTAACGAATTATCATTAAATGATGGCAAACATGTAAAGACTGCGGTAAAAAGATTAATGGCTAAATTATTTACTGATGGTTTGTTATCAATATATTCTTTTAGTGGCAAAAAAGGGAAAATCATTCTCTTCGTTGGCTATCTGTTCTATTTTATTTGGTAAGTATAAAAATATGAAACAAAAATCTATGTATACAATATTATTTGAAAGCAATGCTATATTATCTGTTTCAGATGCCATAAAAAAGCAATTCAAATTTAAAAATATTCCTCAAAATGAAATAGAAGAAACAATAAAATATGTTCTTGCTTAGGCTTCTTTTAATTCAAAAAGAAAATTGACCAAAATACTCTTATCTGATTTATATAAAATAGTCTAATTCAAAAGAAGTATTATTTTTGTTATAACTGGTGTATAATTATAAAGTTTTGATTATTACATTTTAATTAAACCATATTTAAAAAAAATATTGATATCTTTTTTAAGATGAATTTGTGTTTTGTATTTTTATTTATTATGAATTACTTAAAATTGTCTATATTATATTGTAATTTTAATTTTTGTATTAAAGTGCAAAATTGATCATACTGACAATTATATTTTAAATTGTATTAAACCTTTTTATTATTATTATTGTTATGTCTATCATCTATAATCTATATAATATGTGTTTATGATAATTATTTAAAATTGATTGTATAGTGTACTTATTATTACCAGGGCCTGATTTAGGCATTTTATGGCCTTAGGCAAAATTAAAAATGTGGTCCCTTGTCAACAGTAGCGTCAGGCGTGGATCCAGAGGGTGGGCCGGGTGGGCCCGGGCCCACCCAAAATTTTCAAGAACAATAATTTTAATTTTGAATATTGGCATTCAAGTTGTTATTTTAGAATTTTGACTATAAGTTTTAAAATTGATTTTATCAAATATATTATATATGTATTAATCGTGCATGGGGAGTATAACAAAACAACATTATATTTAGGTACCATTTATAATAAGTTATTATTAATAACATGTAATTGCCCGTGTGATTAACCTGATTTTATCTAAATATCGATCGTCGTCGTTCGAATGCCGATGGAACTCCGATAAGATATAATAAGTGCACGTAAAACTGGGCATCACCCGACCACCAATTGTTAATTGACACACATCACACGTGTACTCGTAATATTATTCTGTCTGCTGTGAACTCCCAATACGCGATACTTGAATCCACATTTTAATTAAATAATTTAAATATTAAAATTTGTTGGAAATCCATCTACGAATTGTTGATGTGCTGAGCATATACATAAAATAGGTAAGTTTTATTTTGTTTTTTAGCTATTTATTAAGGCATAACCATTTATTTTATATTTAACAAATTGTTTGCGCAATTATTGAATATAAATACATACCTAATACCTATATGTACAGTATATACACGTAGATTGTTATATTATTATAGTAAATAGTTATTCACACATAAAAACAAGTTGCCATTCTTTATATATTATGATATTCTAAAATCCTGTTTTATTTTATTTATAAATACTGCTTTTAGGCCATGAAACGTTTTCTTGTCCCCCTTTCAAAATCGGATGAATCTGATGAATCTGTTACTTCTAAAAAAATTCGTAAATCTTCTACTACAATAAGTGTCAATGATCGTGATATTCAAAACAATATTTTTGATATTAGTCGAAACGTTGAAAACGGGCCAAATCAACCGAACATTACGTTCCCGAGACGAAACATCAGTGGAAAACAGAGATCATTTAATGTTTTGTGGTATTCAAAATACGAATGGTTAGAATACTCGAAAATGAGAGATTCGATATTTTGTTTTTACTGTCGCCATTTCACTAGTGATAATTCCGGCTATAGAAATGAAGTTTTAATTGTTAATGGTTATTCTGATTGGAAGCATATTGGAAACATGTTAGAAAAACACAATTCTTCAAATATTCATAAACTGTCTCTTGAAAAATATAAATCGTGGATATCCGCTAAAAAAATGGTTCTGTAACAACAAAATTAAATACACAACTAAAAGAAGACATTTTAAAAAATCGGGAAATTATGAGATCGTTGATCAGATGCGTGTTATATTGCGGGAGACAAGATATTGTTTTACGTGGTCACAGAGAAACTAATAATTATATTGATGATAATTTAAAAACTGATATTGACACCTTTCAAAATAATGGTAATTTTATCGAGTTGGTAAAATTGCTTGGACTTGAAAATGACGATTTTAAAACAAAATTAAATACATTACCAAAAAATGCTAAATACACTTCAAAAACAATTCAAAATGAAATTCTTAATGTGTTATATAAAGTAATTTTAAAAAGTATTGTAGAAGAAATTCAAAATGGAAGTAATTTTTACAGTATTATTGTCGATGAAGCTAAAGACGAATCAAATATAGAACAAATGAGTATTTTTGTACGCTACATAAGTGACAATCGTATTAACGAAAGATTTCTTGGATTTCTTGAGCTTAAAGAATTGCATGCAAAAGCACTTGCCGATAGTATTCAACTTTTTTTGTGTTCTATTAATTTGGATATAAAAAATTGTATTGGCTAATCATACGACGGAGCTTCTGTTATGTTGGGGACTATCAATGATGTTCAGCAATATATCCGAGAAATGTCTAAAACCCCATGCCCATATGTGCATTGCTATGCACACAAGCTCAATCTTGTTTTAGTAGATGCATCAAAACATGTTTCAGCTATTCATAATACAATTGTTATATTAGAAGCAATTTATTCGTTTCAGTCGTGTTCTTCACTAAGGAACAGTTTATTCTTGGAATCACAAGAAGACAGTGATAAAAAATTAAAAATACCACAGCACTGCGAAACAAGATGGGTTTCAAAGTACAAAGGGATACATTTCTTTAAAATACGTTTCAAAAGTGTTATTAAAGCTTTAAAAGAGTACTTTGAGTAAAAAATCAAAAGAAGCTGCAGAAGCTAGAGGTTTATTAAACCAATTTGCAACTTTTGATAATTTATTGACAATATTTTGTTTAGATGAACTTCTATTGTGCATAAACTCGTTGTCAGTTTATTTACAAACAAAATCTACAGATTTAAGTAAGTGCATAACACTTATTGAATGTACAAAAGATCAAATAAAAAGTATGAGAACCGAAAACAAATTTCATGATTTATATGAAAAAGTAATTAAATCTGTAGAAGAAATCAGTGGTGAAATGAGCATCCCAGTTACGGAAAAGAGAAAAAAGAATGTATCATCAAAACTTACAGATTATTTTGTGACAAGCTCTATAGGACAAAATCAAATGGACAACATTTCTGAACACGAAATAAAAATGAGAAGTCAATACTTTGAAATAATTGACAATATCGTCATGGAAATGAACCGAAGATTTAAGCAAACAGAACTAATTGAAGCAGTGGAAGCCTGTAATCCAAGCTCCAAAATGTTTTTAGACTTTGACACACTTATAAAATTGCCAGGAATTTCTACAGATAATCAATTTATTGAAAAGTTGAGAGCATAATGTGATTTAGGAAAAAAAATGTTTGCTGCAGATTCAAATTCTATAGAAGCCTATTTATCAATTAAAAGCATGGGAGCATCATTCTTACAGCTAGAAGAAGTGTACAGACGAATTTTAGTTATTCCAATTTTAAGTGCTACAGCTGAAAGGAGTTTTTCTACAATGAGGAGAATTAAAACGTATAATAGATCGACCATGACCGGAAAACGTTTACACAACCTAGCTCTGCTATCGATTGAACGAGAAAAAAGTGAAGAGTTAATACAAAATCCAGACGAAATTTTAAATGAATTTGCTAGTAATAAGTTAAGAAGGTTAAATTTTTCCATATTGTTGTATTTCAATATATATATTTTTTTTAACTATTATTATATTTATAACTAAATGAAAATTATTCTTTATAAAATCTTAATTTTACTGCATTATCTTATGTGGTTAAATTTACAGGCCCGCCCAAAAAAATATTCCTGGATCCGCGCCTGAGTAGCGTATATAGTCACCCCTCCGCGTATGAGTTGTATAAATCAAAATAATAATTTATTACACACACTCATATATATATATATATATTTCTTATTGATATTGTAAACAAAATTTAACATTTTTTTTTTTTATATTATTTTTTAAGTGTAAAAACAATATATTTTTATACTTGTGATAGAAATAAATAATAATTAATAAGCTATTTTATAATATTACTTTTCTTGATTTTTTAAAATCAAATTCATTTATGATGTCATCAAAGTTTAAAGAAAATATAAGATCACTCTCTATTGATAGTAAACCTAAGTTATCAAGTCTTTCTTGAGTTAGTGTTGATCTTAATCTTGTTTTAATCCTCTTCAGTACAGAAAAAGACCTTTCACTACTACAGTTAGTGCATGAAACTAATAAAAATATCCTCAACATAGTTTCTATGTTTGGAAATGTTTGCTGATCATTCATTTCATACAAATACTTTAGTTGATTACGTGGATTCTGCTTAAATTCATTAACATTATCGATGGACTCAATATAAGCTTGAAACTGAATAAATTCATTATAAAAATGATCGACTTCAATTTCATTACAATAATTGCTTAAACATTTTTCAATTTTCAATTTTGTTTCACTTGGATTTGTTTCTGATCTGTATAAGAAACCAAACTTTTCATTTAGTTCTTGATATTTGGTTTTTCTTTTATTTAATTTGGTCATCAAATTATCATAAATTACAAAATACACATAGATGAATTTTTCTCTTGCTGATAAAATAATTTCAGTTGCGTTTGTAACATGAAGACATTTACTTTTAGGAATTTTTTTTTTCAATGAAGTATAATCAATTGTAACATTAAAGCATGATGATTTTTCTTCATATAAATTGAAATTATCTCTTACACTTATGACTCATAAATAATTTGTATTCAAAGTATATTAATAATGAGTTATAAATAGGAATATTTGAGAAATTTCTGGTCGTTGATTGTAATTGAATACTACTCTCATAAATCCTAATAAGAATGGAGCTCCAAATACAAGAAAAAACAACAATTTCTGTATTTTTTCAGTTAGTTTTTTTAATAACTTATTACTTTCAGCTCTATATTGAGGCTTCTCATTTTCATTTTCTAAAATATTATTCAAAACTGATAAAATTATATTATAACCATTTCAAAGAGCTTTTACTGCATTTTCGTTAGATGACCATCGATTTTCAGAATGTGGTTTTAATGTATATATATTTTTTGTTTTCTTAAGGTTATCAGTTAATAATTTTCATCTTTTTGTAGAAGAAGAAAAAAATACATACAGCCTGAACTAATCCAAAATAGTTGACAGATTGTGTGCAAGATTCAATTGAATTTACACCAACTAAATTAAGCGAGTGTGCAGCACAAGGCACAAAGTCTGCCATCGGGGAAATATTTTTAATTCATGCTTGAACACCAGTGTATTTACCTGCCATATTATTTGCTTTATTAAATGACTGACTAATATACTTTTTAATATTCAAGTTCCAATTTTCATATCTTAACACCACCGACAACTGATCAGTATACGTAATATTTGGCGTAGAATCGACAATAAGATCGAAATATTTTGCTTGTTTTACATTTTCTATTATATTTTTTAACACTTTATTTGCCATTATATCTATGAATTCACTTACAGTTAAATATGATACATAATTTACATAGCCACTACCAAGATTACTATGTTCTTTTAAAT
The DNA here is from genome assembly GCF_003676215.2 of Rhopalosiphum maidis. NCBI lineage: Eukaryota > Metazoa > Arthropoda > Insecta > Hemiptera > Aphididae > Rhopalosiphum > Rhopalosiphum maidis. Next base: position 14,948,950 of record NC_040879.1, read on the forward strand.
GTTGAGAAAGAAATGGATCATATTGACTAATTAATTCCATAACACCAAGGAAATTACAATTATGAGGAGAATTTAATTTTTCATCACTTCCAAAGAATGGTAAACCACTCACCGATAAAAACTTAACAGTGCTTGTTGTATACAGTCTGTGAGTGGCTTATCATTAGCATGTGTGATAAGCCATACGACGTGTTATCATTATTCAAAAAATCTCGTTTACGGTGTACATAACAAGTTAAGTTATATCATACAACACTATAGAAGCGACATTCACCCCTCCACTTTTATTTTCTTCATTTCGGAGCGACAAGAATGATGTTGTAAGCTTGGCGGTAAGGCTTGACATTACGAACACTTTTATCATCGAAATGCATTGCTCGAGATCAGCCCGCCAATTTTTTAAAAAAAAGGTCACTGCTTATTACTACTAAGATTTGTAAAACCCTCATTCTACGAAATTTATTTTTTAGGAAGGCGTACTCAAAATTGTTTGCCAGGAGCGCCACCAATACGCTCTGTCTTCTTATGTTTATGGGTCACACTGTTAACTAAAAAATTTAATTGTTTGTTTTGTCAACATTGCGAACTGCGGTATTCTATTTCGATGACACATGTCTTGTACTCTGATCTGAACGGTTGTTTTTTACGCCTTTTGATTGTATACTCGTGTTTTTTTGCATTTATTTTTTATCTTGTTTTTTGTAATTTTACAAAATGCCGAAAATTTGTGTTATTTGCAAAAATAAGGAAGGTCAACACAAAGTGACATTTCATCGTTTTCTTAAAGATGAAAATCTATAAGTATATTTAAATTAATTGAACCATTTTTCGTTACAAATGCAAGTTAACTCTAGTGCTCGTTTATTTTTTAAACATGTGTTTTAAGGTACTGAATTAAAATGATCACTATTAACATATAGAAATTATAAATCGAGGAATCCTTAGTAAAATACCTAACTGTTTTTTTTTTTTTTTTTTAATTGGCTTTTTTACGATTTTTGAAAATCTGAGTGCTTATATTAAGGTTCAATTTATAAGACCCATTTCTTAAAATTTTCCTTGAATTTGTATATTGACGTATTTTCACCTTAAATTAATTAGTGCTATATTTTTATTTGTAGGAGAAAGATCGTTAGTTGATAATTGTTTCTTTTTGTAAAATCAATATTAATTTATTATGATGTAAATAATAAATACAATGAAACTTCCATAGTATAACAAAGTCACAGAAAGGGACAAACAAAATCGTAATATAGAGAAATTCGTTTAATAGAATAACATTTTGATTTTTTTATATAATTACATATTTTATATTCTATATAATGTACTAAAAAAATAAATTAAATATTTATTATATTTATCTATTTAATTTATTATTTATTTCGTTTGTTTATTATTTTTCATAAATTGTACTTGTTTTTCGGATATGATTTTATTAATGCATAATTATTTAACATCATTGACAATCAATGTTAATATATACAATGAATAAGAATTATCTACTTTCTATAAGACAATTTAAAAAAATATTACAAAATATACAAACTAGATTATAAGACAATTTAACAACAAAATATATACATAACAATATTTATAAATTACATAAAATTTGCAATTTTCTATTTTTCATGCGAGGTATTTGCAAATTACGGTTAGTTCTGGTCAAAGTAATATAAATTCTAAATCTTACATATAAGTTTAACAAATAGTCATAGGGGTATTGTTCACGGGGATGTTCAAAGTATGCATTTAACATTAAGTTTTAAGTTTTTGCCCAACTTTTGGTGATGGTGCTAAAGTAGGAAATTGATTTGTAAATATAATGTCTAATTCAAAAATATATTGGTAAAAATTACAATCTGGAGTCATTAATGATGAAAACATAGATATAGAGCTGTGATGATGTGATTTGAAGTGTGTGAAAAAAAGTTCATCCGATAACTTTGTGGTAGTTCTGCCATATCTTATGCACGTTTCACAAGAATGCATGTTATAATACTTCGTTATTAAATAACCACATACATATGTAAAAGCATTTCTTTCTGGCAATTCTAATGATCTGTGATTGGTTGCATCAATGGGTAACGGATTAATTTAAATTACTCAGTACTTGGTCTATGTCTTCCAAACAATTTGCACCTTCATTATATTCAAAATAGCTTAATAAAAATAATTTTTTGAAAGTACGCTGTAACTAAATAGTTGTGGGGCTTATACAGTTACCATTCTGAATTTGCATAGTACCAAATAAAATTTTCCAAACAATCTTGGTTCAATCTCCTTGTCATTAGTTCAATCTCTTCATCATATTCTTTTGATAATATATTATGTAATTTAATTAATCCTGCTATAGAAATCATCCAACTTGTTAAAAATTTAATGTTGTAGTTTTTCTTAATGTTGTGCCATTGCTTTGTTGTATTAAATTTTTGTAAATTAACATTTTAAAAGGTAAGCAAAATTGTTTTGCCCCCTTAGGTTCTAATTCATCGTCAGAATCAACGTCGTCTTCTTGTGGCTTTATTTTCATTCGAGAATTAAATATATCAACTAAATTATCGATTTCGTCTATAAATTCTATTGCACTAGTAGCTGTATTTGGAAGTGATCCATCTGTCATGCATGTTGTTATTGCACAGACAACAGTTTTACTGAAAACTTGAGATGCAAATTTCACTTTCATCTTTTGAAATGGACCAGGATTCATATGTTTTTCTGTCAATTTAGGAGCTAGACGATGAGTTCGTTGTGCATCAGAATTATAGAATTGTTTTAAATGTTTGCCCTCAATAATTTTGTCTTCAGAAACTAATCTATAGTTAAAAAAGTTATTTCTGGTTGATTTTAGTAAATGAGGAGGGTCAAACATGCATATAATTTCATTTGTTCCGACTTTAAAATAAGAGTTTTCAGGTGTTACTCCCACATTATCAGCGAATGATTTAAAATTAGAACCCATATCAGATATAATGACTCTAACATTAAATGAAATACAAGTTAACTTTAAAATACACTTATATATTATCTTTTTAAAGAAAAACCAGAGCAAGTTGAACTTACAAAATAGTACCCTATTGGCTGTTTCCACGTATCATATATACCTCTCATCATCAAGACCATTTGCAACATTAGTGGTTTTATGTATCTCTACATCATGGAATCCAATAACTTCATCTTTGGCATAATTATAGTAAAGAAAAGTTTTTAATGACATTTCATCAGTACATAATACGCAATCTCTTCCTTTTTTGTTGAATGTTTGTACTTTTAAAGAAAGTACTTTAAAAAAAAAATCACTGAGTCCAACACCGATTTCCCAATTTTCTGTAGCCCTCTGCAAGGTGCTTGAACTTGGTAAACACCACACTTTTTTAAGAAACCGATAAGCCTTAGATCCATAAAAATGTACCATCAAAGCAAATTGTTTTTCTTCTGGTGTATACTTTCTACCTTTTGCTTTGACTGTACATAATCGAGCTTGATTTTTTATAAAACTACACATTGTTGGCTAACCAGCAAATAATGTGTCACATATATTGTTGAAGTCTGACAACATCACTGGTCCATCTAATCGGCCTTGTAAATTTGAATTAATGGTTTTAGGATTTTCATATTCTTTTAAAGCTGATTTCAATTGAATTTCAGTGTACTGTGATCTTTTTTTCAGTTTCATTTTTTTTTTGTGTATTTTGAGATAAAACTAGTCCTGTCCGAGTTTCAGAATCTGTAATAAAATATTTTTTGTTGGTTACAATTTTAATTTAAATGTGTAGTTTATAGGTACCTAATACATATTTTTTGAATTTAGAAGATATATATGTGATATAAACTACCTGAACAAGGTGTTGAACAATTTTATGAAATATCTGATGTTGAACAATTCTTTGAACACTCAGGTAATGATTCTGGTATTTTAGGAAATAATTCGACCGGACTTAAAAAAGAATCTAAAATCAAAAACTTAATTAAACACATGTTTTGAAAATTGTAATGTTTTAATATTTACTCTTAATGTTTGTAACATCAATATGTTCTAAAGGGTGAGGAGTAGAACATTGTGGTAGATCTACCACAGACCAAAAAGCAGCTGATAGAATAGGACAATAAATAAACGTGGAAAAGACCAAGATCATGGAGCTATTAAATACCGGCACAGACCTAACAAACCCTGATCCGGATGACTGGATTTATGAAAAAGTTAATGAGTTTAAATACCTTGGTGTATGTATAAATACAAAAAAAATGACTGGTCATAAGAGATTGGAATACGGATAACAAAAGCAGGTAGGGCGTCCTTTGCATTTTGCATTATTTAAATTCTTCAAATCTAAAATGTCCAAGAAAACGAAAGTTAGACTTTACACATTGAAAGTGAGAGCTGTATTACCATATGGATGCGAAACATGGACAACTACAAGTGTAACAGAACGAAGACTTGCACCTTCGAAAACAAGATATGGCTTACGATACATGGACCTAATTTAGATGAAAACACTGGTATGTGGAGAAAGTTTAACAAAGAACTAATTGAAGAAACAGGAATGACTCCAATTAAATATTACGTAAGAGGCAAAGAATTCAGTGGTTGGGATACATTATGCGTGGAAATGACGATAATATAATAAAGACAGAACTGTCTTGGAAACCAACGAGTAAGAGAACACAAGGACGCCCAAGGAAAAGATAGGTGGAAGATTTGAAAAGGGTAGGAGTAAATGATTGGAGAAATATAATTCATGATCGAGAGAAGTGGCGTGAAATTGTGATGGCGGCTAAAACTCTTGAAGAGTAGATAAAGCTAGAATAAAAAAAATAACTATATTCATCCTCTGGTTGGGTATAGCATGGTAATCTTTGAAGCACAGTGGACACAAAGGTACTTTACATTTCTGACATTGAATAGATGTTTGCTTTCTTTTTTTTTGTTTATAACACTGCACACAGTTTTTAAATGTTTTTGTAATTTGGTGGTAATGGAATGAGTTCTTCGAAATGATTGTCTCTCTAATGATCTTCATGTTGGCTTGATTTTCTTGAATATTTTTTTAATTGAAAAAGTTCAGTTGCTGTTTTATTTTTTGGAATTTTAATTAAATCTTTATTAAGTAAGTCTTGATATACTTTAAACCTAAAATCTGAGCAATCAAAATGTTGTTTATACAAAAAAAAAGATTGTTCCAAACTACGAAATCTAATAAATGAAAAATAACTTTCTTGTACTACTTTGCAGACTTTCGGGGACAAGAATAGTAAGAAATCATTTAATCAGCACGGTCTAATCCACTCATTAAGTTATTATACAGGGCAATTTTTATAGGTTTTTGTTATGCATAGGACATCCTTCTTGTCTTTCCATTTAGAAATATACACCGATTTTCAACGTTTCCAAATATGATCACCTTTTTACTATTTTTTTTTTAAACATATTTTGGATTACCTCTTCGGTTACTTCGTAATGTGCCAGTAGTGTGGGTTTTGTGTTTTAGGAGTAAATTCGAAAGGTTGACACTATTATAATAATTATCCATGAATAAGTGATGACCTTTATTTAGATATGGAGCCATAAGCCTAAGTACTAAATTGTCAATTTTTGATGTCAGCGCAGCACTTGAGAATTGTTTTCCCTTGTAAATTTCTATATTTAAAACATAACTATCTGGAGAACAAAGCTCATAAAATTTAATCCCGTACTTCGATTTTTTCTCTTTTATGTACTGACGATAACCTCTCACGGTGGAGAAGCAGAGACTCATCTAATGAGAGTTCGATACATGGGTAAAAAGCATTTTGAAAATTATCAATCAACATTGTGTACACTGACTAAAGTTTTTTCATTGGACCATTAGCTACTACTATTTTTTCTGCATATTTAACGATGAAATTATTCTAAATTGGCTCAAACCGTCTTCCCGACATATTTTTTTTATCGATTGGGTAATAATGCAAAGGGTTGTTTGAAAATACATCTCGCAACACAGAAAATTTGGCAGACCCAAAAAGTAAATATAAATCTAAAAATTTATTGATTTCTTCTTTATTGGTATTTTTGAAAGTCGAATTTCAAGTTTTTATTATGATAATATATTTTTATCATAATTATTTGTAGAACTTATAATAATTCCCAGTATATAATCCGTCAAATTTGGTTAAATATTTAGATAGGAGAGTTTTTAGCCGATTCTAATGTATTTATTTTAATTTCAGAAGTTCGAATTAAATTGAAAATCAATAACAGTTTTGTAGTCATCAACCCAATCAGAATCCTCGTCATTTTTTTCACTTTCATCATAAGAACTATTGGTACCACGTACCACATACCTCGGTTGAATATTCATCATCAGATAAATCCACATTTTTTTTTGAGGCACTAACGCATTTGAACTTGATAAATCGTAGTTTGAATCAACTAGTGAGCTTCTAGTTGAACCCTTTTCAGCGACACCGGGTGGATAAAAATTAGGATTGGCATCAGAATCGTCAACCATTGATACATCGGAATCATAAGAATCAAAATCTTCATCTAACAACTGATTTTCAATATATTTTTTTTTCGAATTCAATTTAATGTAGACATTCAACGCACTATATTATACTTTAATGGGTACCGTGAACGTACTAATTTAATAAATACTACGTATTGTTTTTGTGTTGTATTTATCAAATTAAATATTAACAATAGTTATCGATCTGGAAAATACGTGTATAAACAAGCTAAATATAATGCCCAAATGGCCCGATGAGATGTACTAGGTTAGTAAGACTTCCTCTCTCATAAGAGACCATTGCAAATATCACTGCTATGGCAGTAATATTGGTAATTGTCCATCAACGTGTTAAATAATCACAAATACAAAAATATAGGTATTAAAGAAATTTTAAGTAGAATACATATAAAGTTTCATATGAATAATTAATCATTTTAAAATAAATTAACATTACATTTTTTCATACCTATAATATACATATAAAGTTATTTGTAAACAATACAAAGTGATATACACCAGAAAGCTTTTAAGTATCATATTATATATTATTCTTACCAAAAATTATTTTGTTTATTAGTATTTAGTAGTCCAACAAAACTTCGTTTTTTGTTCCACGACCGTTGTAAAAAAATGTAGTCAGCAATTTCGGATTGCATACCAGAGACATTATACGTTTCACCATTATTAGAATAGTTTTTCCAGCTACAGTAGAACAACATTTTACCTACAAAATAACAAATTAATTATCTGCTAGTCTATCTAGAGTCTAGACAAAAATTTAAGATAAATATATTAATTTTAAGATTATAATTAGTGTATATTATATGTATACTCAGGTACAAAATTATTACGATAAGTTTTATCTTCTGATATCTTGATGCGACTTCATAATATTCAGTGTCTGACACTATTTTTTCGTCTTCAAGTAATTTTGCTAGGTATCGTATTTAATTTTTTATTGATTGTATGCATTTCATATTTCATCGTTTGAAGCTTATGGAGGACAAACTTCTTGAAGGTATTATTTATTAACATAATTGGTTTTTTTTATATATACATTATGTACTATTACTAAATAATTTACAAGCTATTTCGATAAAACAAACAAAATAATTAGGAGAACTTAATAATTATAATAAATGTAAAACAAATAAATACATAATGGTAATTATTATTACCATTTATAATAGAATTGTTTGGTGTACAGGCGGTTAAACTCGAATCACTCTTATGTAACTTTGGACTTTTATTAACAACATTAAATAGACTCCTTTTTACTCCTTTTTACTCCTTAAAATGTAAATATTTGATTATTAAACATGAAATTTGGTCTAATGCAAATTAAAAGAAAAAGAAATTAAACTTTTATTTTACACTACTGTGTGACTGAGATGAAAATGTATATTTGGATATTTCTAATGGTGACATAATAACACTGCCATTATCAGATTTGTTTCCTAAAAAAAAAAAAAATTACACGATGTAAATTAAATTAGGTTAGTAACAAATTATAATTATAATTTTTAATTTATTAATAGAAATTTTAAATACCACTAATTGACATGTTCGTAGTTTTTAAAGGAGTGACATTATAAATATTAGTTACTGCTTTAGAGGATTGTAGTAACCAGTCGCTCTCACCGTTGGTGTTACTGACACGTTTCTTTTACGACGAGTGCACGTTCGTTTGTTACGTGGTTAGGAAGATGGATTGGATAGACGTAATAATTAGTTACACACAGATTATAATTTACGTTAACTGTTTATTGATTAACACAATAACTTAGTATCATTTACTAAAATAAGAATTGTTTCAACAGAATGGTTTTAATATTCTACCGGAGAGTAGTGTTTGTGAAACGTTTCCCTAGAGGCTCTTGGTAAGCATGGGTGAAACGTGTGTGTACAAAGTTACTTGAAACTGCTCTGAATACAACTCAGAAAGGCCCCCTATTTATATGGAGACATGCCGTGATTAGGAAAAGACGATATGCCGTCATAGACGGTATAAATGAGCTGATCCAGTGATAACCTAATTGGATACCTAGAGTAGTGGCCTATTCCGGTGGCGTGATGTTGTTGTAGTTGGACTTTGTATTAGTAGGCTTTCCGTAAATGCGTGGGTTTACTACTAGCAATATCATCATTAAATTTAACTGTATCAATGTTATTTATAGATAAAATGTTTTTTATTTACTAGCCTGGTGCAATATTAGGTTTTTTTAGAGACTTTTAATGGCGACCAACCACCAGGTCAGCGTTCAAAATCAATATCCTGTCTTAAACATTTGATGTTTCTGTTGTGGGCTTCTATGTTTTTATTAGTACTAGAATCTGAATCTTATAAAACATGAAAAATAAACCACTTGCCTGCAGAATGATAACAAGGTGTTGAATTTTTGTTCATGTCAGATTGTTCACTATCTATAAACAAAAATACTTGATCAAACTATAATATATGATGGTAGCATTATAAATTAATATTAATAAATACAAATTAAATGCATACGTTAAAGAAAAAAAAATGTTAAAAATGTTTATTTTTTGAAAATGATATCAACTGTATCAAGACTAAACATACCAGATTGTAAGCTTAAATAAACTCTGTTTTGTCTTCTAATTTTTTTCTTTTTAAATTTATCTTCTTCTGTCGAAGAAAGGTCATATTTACCTTTGGCCATCTCATGTTTTTTTTTTTGGTCTTTGAAAAACAGTCAAGAACATTTAAAATTATATTTATTATATTAAAATTGTTCACTAGTTACTTAAGTAATATATATAGCTTGTGTATAGCTCTACAAGAAATATGATGAAAAGAAACAGGAAGTATAGACATAGGTGATATGATAATCCTTTTTTGTGGGTGTGATGAAAGAAGACAATTCAGAGTTGGTTTTGCGGTACACAAGAATATAGTACCAACTATAAAAGAGTTTAGACTAATCAACCCGAGACTAGCGTTATTAAGAATAAAGACTAAGTGGTTTGATATCTTATTTATTAACGTACATGCATCCACGGAGGACAAAACACAACAAGAAAAAGAAGATTTCTATACTGAAATAGAACAACTACTGGATGGGATAAGTAGTAGCAAAATAAAAATTGTACTAGAAGATATCAACGCCAAAATAGGGAAAGAGAGATCATTTAGAGTTTAGACCAACTATTGGCATCCACAGTTTATATAACATAACTAATGACAATGAAACAAAAGTAGTAGATTTAGCTGTAGGAAAAGGTTTTATAGAGTCAAGAGTACAATATTCCATAAGAACATACATAAAGGGACCTGGATGTCGCCTGATGATAGATACTCAAACCAAATTGATCATATTTTGGTAAATGAGAGATTCGTCAACAACATAAATAATGTAAGAACTTATAGGGGAGCTGATTGCGACTTTGACCATTTTCTAGTAGCAACCTTAGGGTTAAGCTAAAAACAATGAGTAGGAAAATGAGATCGGAAATGGTCAGGTATGAATGGTATGATGTAGAGAAACTCAATAATAATACCAAAGTTAGAGAGTTTTAAGAAAACATGCGGGAAATGGTACGAAAGAAGTTAACTTAAATCCAGAAACAGTTGATGAACAATGGAAAATAATTAAACATTACAGGAAAAGTATCAGAGAAAATGTTAGGAAAAGCCAATACAACGAATAAACCTTGGCTTAACACTATATGCCAAGAAGCTCTGGATAGAAGAAAAATAGCAAGAGAAAGATGGCTGAAAATTGTCAAAAAGAAAGTTTTTTTAGATTAAAAAAAAAAGGAGCTCATAACATTATTAAATGTGAAAATAAAAAGTATGTTCAAAATATAATAAAAGAAGCAGAACAAGATTACAGAGCACACAAGACGCGGCAGCTATATTACAAGGTAAATAACTTTAAAGGAGGATATAGGAGGGAAGAAGTATTTTTGAAAAATGATTATGGACGTTGATGATGAGTCTTGTGACGAACGAGAAAGAAATAATGGACTGAATGTTTTGAAAAACTACTTAATTGTGGAAAACCAGTAGACACATTTACATTTACAAATGGAAGTAACGAACCCGATGATGATCCCTGACCAGCCCCATTAAAGGAGGAAATCGAGCTACAAATTCAAAGACTCAAAAACCACAAATCACCCGGGATGACCTTCAAGGGGAAGTATTAAAGCGTTCAGATAGCTCCATGATAGAGTATATACTTATTAATAAAAGAAGTGTGGGAAAAGGAAACTTTACCGGTAGATTGGGGAATAGCATATATATATGCCCAATTTATAAAAAAGGCAACAAACTTGCAAAAAAGCAAGTCTGTAGTAACTATAGAGGAATAGCGCTGCTAGATAAAACATATAAGGTATTGTCATATTGCATCCTGAATAGAATTAAACCTCTGGCTGAAGAAGTGGTGGGTGACTATCAATTCAGATTCAGGCAAAACAGGTCAACGATGGACCAGATCTTTATAATCAGACAGCTATTCCAGAAATACTAGAAATACAATTAAGAACTCCATATAAGCTTTATAGATTTTCAAAAGGCAGTATAGATAGAACTATCATAGCCGATATTTTGAATCATTTCCATTTCCCAAGGAATATAGCACATTTAATTTAAGCTAGTGCGAAACAGACTAGAGTTAAAGTCAAAGTAGGAAACACAACATCAAGGTTGGTGAAGGTAAGAACCGGACTCAGACAAGGTGATGCATTTGAAATAAAAAATGGTCAAATATGCAAAATGTGCAACTATGCATTTTAAATATACACTCGTAATGCTAATACACAAATTTGTACTTTACTTAGCTATGTTTTTAATGATTATTGAAAAATATGTAAATTCCTAGAAGTCCCTAGCCTTAGTTATAACATTTTTTTTTACTTAAACTCGTATATTATTATTAATACTATACTATACTTAATACTAATAGCTGTGAATACTGATAGAATGTTGCAACAATTATGCTTATTATTCCTTAATTGTTTATTCTCATATAATTACTACTAAAGAGGGTTATCATGTACTACAATATTATTTTTTTAAAGTTTATTTTAAATACCATAATTAAATTTAAATTATTGAAACTTAAATTTAGATAAGATTTTTAAATAATGGAAGGAGAAGTAAATAAATGATCAAAAGGTTTATTTGAAGAAGTGGAAACAAGATGAAATACAAAGTTTACGATGCTATTATCAATATACAAGTTATTAGATGAAATTATTAATGAGTATGGTGAATATATATATTATATATATATATATATATATTTGACGACCTTAAAATATAAATATTGACTTACTCAAATAAATTAATGAATTTCTCTGAGTTGAAAAGATGAGTTGGAAGGAGTTATTAATCCTACTATACATTAAGTTCTTTTATACAAAGTCGTTCTTGAAAAACACATTAACAAGTATTATTGTAATTTTGAAGATGTGTTTGATTCATCAGGTAAATAATATTCTACATCCATAATTTAAAAACTAGAGAAATTTTTAATAAAAAATGCATTATGAACAAGGCACGAAATTACATGTTTTTTTTAGAGAAATTTAAAAAAACTTGAAAATGGTCCGAGGAAAGTGAAAGCAAAAATATTTTAAACAATGTTAAGTTAGAGCTTCTAAAAATAGAAACATCACAAAAGGACGAAAATATAGAAAGTTATTTGATCGAAGATCCTGTAGCTATAACTACATTAGTCTCCTGAACGGGAAAATGATGTACCAAAATCAAAATAGTTGTATGAGCAGGAAATGGATGATTATTTGACATGTTATGTTGGTAATAATGTAGATACGAATATTACTACATTTCTGGATAAGTCAAAATGAGAAATTTCCACTACTCTCCTAATTAGCTCGCCAAACTTTCTCTATATCAGTATTTAGTGCAAGCAGTGAACGAGTTTTCAGTGTTGTAGGGAGGATAATTGAAGAACGTAGAAGTCGTCTAAAAGGAGGAACAGTCGAGTTACTTATATTTTTACACGACTTCTTTAAAAACACATCACCTACTACCTATCCAACAACATTAATTATTATATTTCTCAAAAAGTAAATATAGGAGTTTCAAGTGAGAAAATGTAATTGTAAATTTATAAAATAAAATAAACCATTGGTATTCTTAATTCAAATTTAAGATTTTTTAATTTAGTTTTTAATTCCTGTACTTATACTTACCAAAGTAAAAAAACAAACAAAACTCATTAAAAACTTCATAAATATGAAATCATAGTAATAAAGCTTTCATTTGTGAGTGTTTAAATCATTGTAAATAGTTGTTTATAACTTCGAAACTATAGATAAAATAAATATCTCTGGTGGAAGTAATGTCAAAGTTAGGCGTTATGGTTAAACCAAGAAAAGGGGGATAAAACATAATTATTATAATAATTACTGATTAGTACTTAATTTGATGATTAGTCACTTTAAACATTTTATTTGGTTTCTAATAAATTTGTTTTTTATGTGGATGATCCGGTTTGAGTTCTGAATAACCGTATTTGTCTTGGTTCGGGTTTTTATTAACAATTTATATTTCCTGGTTGAGATGGTCAAATTTAAAAAAAAAAATAGAAAATCCGAGCCGAGTTGATCCAGGCTTATAAAAATCTCTGTGAGCTTGGTTCAAATTGGTCTGGGTTGAAAAATATATTTTAGAAATCGGTCTGATCCGGTTAAACAAATTGTCTTAAATATTTGGTCTGGCCTGATTCCATTTTTATAGAACTGATCTATACCCCACTAAATTGTAATCTCATTATAAATCAGCCAAGCTATAATTAAAAATTGCGCTGAATGTATGGATATAATATGGATTCGATAAAATTACATAAACCACAGTCGCGTTGATACATTAAACAAGTTGGTCAAGATCATCTGTTTGTTTAGTGCTCATTCATGTCCGCGAGAGCGCGTTTGGCGAGCGGCCACATGAACCGGACCGGCCCGCCGCCGTTACCATAAATCGTAATCAGTCAGTTGAAGACACCAGTGGTCGTATGTCGTAAGCAGTTGATGCTTCTCCTATTACACCTCGATATGTATCACCGGGAGCTGTGTTAGACAAGATTGCTGCACATGCATAACACTAAAAACATTTTTAACCGCAGTCAATCTCAGTTACTGTCTACTGTGTCTACTTGTTTATGGTTTATATTATAAAATTATACAACAAAATCCGTTTAACACTTTATTCGTCCAATTTTTGTTAACATTTGTACGTGTTCTATCTATTTACCATGTCAACGTCACAACCTTAGTTTTAAAAAAAATATTTCAAGATGTGTAGTTATTGGTCGTAAATTCAAAGGTGATAAACTGATATATCAGTTTAATACACCATACACGGACATTTTTGTCATGCGATTTTATTAGGTATAGTATGCTATCTTTTTCCAAATCCAAACAGATACATAGAAACCATAGAAAATACAACTTCTGAAATAGATCGATATTGTTGGTTTGGATTAAAACGATGCATTTTCTGTTTATTAAAAAAAGTTAATTTGTAGTGATTATTTTGAAGACAAGTATGGCTTTTGGGTCCGAGTTAAAATCGCGAAAAATTACAAGTCCTAATCAATGCCGCCCAACAACAGTGAGTGCGGCAATGCAAAATAAATAGAAATTTTTTTTATAACTTAATTTATTAGTCTAGCTAAATATAAATAGTATATATATATACTAAAAAATTATGAATATGTATGAATTAATGCATTTAAATACGTTAAATATCCAAGAAAAATAAAAATTTAGACAAAAAAAAAAATTACAATATATATATATAAACACAAATTTAATTAATAATAGAATATAAACGGATTTGGTCGGTATTATTTTTATGTGCTCATTAAATTAACTATTGTCTATTACATTTTTGAGTTTTCATTAAATAAATAATTAATTAAATAACACTTAATGTTAATTTAATACTATTATTGCAATGTGAAATGCAGAATATATTATAAAACTTACCTATTATATGTCTATAAGGTACTTGTAATTCATTTAATATCTTAATAGTATCAATCATGTTCCAAAAAGTAATCAATTAGGTATTTACCCTTACAAGAAAAGTTGTAAAAATAAAAGATATATGAATTGTTCATTGAATATACATAATATATAGGTAATAATAATTAATAGGCAATTATTAATTAGTTCAAGAAATATCTACCTCGGGTGGATGAAATACCGAAGGCAGTTTTATTCGATGTTCTTTATAAATTTGATTTTGTTTGGGTAACCCAGAGTTACACCCTGGCACAATACTGAAAGGTATAATTGATTACAAAAAAAAAAAATTAAAATTAAATTTCACTTTTGTACAGAAACTAGAAAGAGTATGTTGTATAGGTACTTAAATGAATAACTTCAAAAGAGTACACTTGGATAATATGATTTAAATACTGTAATTATACACATAAATTTAATAGATATTTCTATTGAATAATATTTTAAATATATATTGTAGTAATACTTAGTATTTTCAATATTATTCCATTCATAAAGTAACTACAATAAACTACAATATGTTTTTACAAAAATAAACATACTAAGGAGATGTAGAAAATCAAGGAATTAAAAAAATTACCATTACTTTAATTTATATTTAATATGAAAATGGTTTCAACAAATTGTAATTTTTAATTATAACACAAGTAGGCAGCATGTCTATATATGCTCCACAAAACACTATTCCCCCAAAACATGCGGTTAATTAACAAAAATTGTATTATTGAAAATAGATTTAAGTTAATCAAAATCCGTTTAAGTTGCTCATTATTTAAATTTAATTCATATACTATTTTTTTATGGCTGCAAGCATCGTGCATCGTATTTTCGTATAGAAATATGAACATTTTGAGCCTTCATCGGGTAGGCAGCGCTCCCGGTGGAAATCACAAGTGGTTTTACTCCTATATATCCACCTTGGTCGTGAGGTTCATGAGATTTACGGCGGCACACACATAAAACGATGAACGTTACAACATGCAATCAAAACTGGGGAAACGTACAAACCACTTGTCTCCCCCGTCGTCAACACACACAACATACGGCACTACAGGTAATTCGGGTAACTTACACACAGGCAGCAACGGACGATAAACGTCACATTCCAAAGGCTCACCGTGTGATGTCTGGGTGCCACAGCAATATAACTCAAGCTGCGGGATTATCGGCTGACATGATGTGTTATCAGAGACAATCGAATAACAAGGAACAAATTTGATGTGTTAGATTGGAAACGTATGTTTTAAACGACTCGTGGGGGACTGTCTGTCAACCACGACAGTACGATGGTGGAATCCGACCAGGCCAGTACGCCGACGATGTCGAGTTGTGGTGATAATATATTTCGAATACGGGCTAATAATACCGTGGCGTTCAGCTTGAGTGAAATGTGGGACCAATTCAGGAGTCAATTTTTGTCACTTTTAATAAATAAAATAAACTTATTATTAATACATAAAAAGGTGAGGTAGAAAATGGAATAACGAAAGTATAGTTTTTGCGGACGCAAAACACGCCGATAATAGAATAATTTAGTACGACGAAACGATAAATTATTTACAAAAAATAATGCTGACGAAACGCAGTTCGAGGTAAAAAAAAAAAGAACACACGTGGTAGTACACGGAAAACGTACAAAAGTCGCGGACGCAAAACGGGTTTTAAACGGTACTTGTTCGTTCAAAAGGCGCGAGCGAAGATAATACTTTTATGTAATTACTCAGCATTTTAGCACTGGGCATTGACAGTTTTCAATATCCCTGGTCATTGGATAAAATCTAACCCTAGGATGTCCGTGCTAAGTCCGACATATAACGTTCAAATTGGTCCTGCACACTACCACATCTCTCCAAAATATTCGTTCGGTACATCCACTCACTAATGTACGAGTCAGCGACTTATTTAGAATTACATCTGGTTAGAATTCGTTTTAACTCTTTCCATGTTCTTTCGATGTGTTGAGTATGGTATCGAATTGAGTCCAGACTGTTATAAGGAGGGACTCCTTCCTATTATTTATCTAAAAATTGAGGGAAAACCCGTCCTGCTGACACCAAAATGGAGTAAATATTTTGGTGGGAGTTACCTGTTTCCGCCAAAATAATATTGGTCGTTTCCAACAAAAATGAAAAAGGTACGATTCCCGTTTCCGTCAAAAGCCATTTCTGTCAAATATAGTTTGGAAACCATTGGTTTTAATTTTTAAGTAATATTGAATTTATGTTGTGTATGTATAAAAGACAATGATATTTGTAATGTATATACTATACACCAATAATTGTTGATAATCGTCGATAACGGAAGAAAGCATACACTGTATATAGTTTATTTATAATTTGCACACAATAATTATCTGAAAAATGTTAAATTCTTATATTTCAATTCAGTATCTGTTCTGTTTGTCACCAGACTAAAATTTTAAAAGGAATCTCAGTTTTTTCACATTCTTACAAATATTTATAGGTACAATACAGACCGATACTTATATAAAAATTAACAGTGCTCAAAATAATATTAAAAAAATTTCAAACCGTGTAAAAACTACAGAAGCGCAATCACAAAAAAAAAATGGAATGAAATTAGTATAGTATGTACGATTTTGTTAAAAATGTTTCTTTAAATTATAAGATTTTTTAAAACGTGACATAATATTCTAATATTATAATTTATATATTTTGTGTTTTATAGTTTTTATTGTGTTTTTTCAAAACTCTTCTGAGATAATATTTGACCTATACTTACGAATGTAATTTTTTTAAACTTGACATTATATACTTGTATAATAATTTATATTTTTGGTGACATTTTTAAATATTTGAAAATAAGGATATGTTTTTTTTCAAAACTATTGAAACTATTTTTTTATTTATTTTTGATTATATAATATTTTAAAAACTACTTGTTTTATACTTTGAAATAGTTAAATATAATGGATATTATAATATGCGATTATGTAATATTTTTAAAACTAATATAATTGTGCCTATATTCGACTAATACAATATTATTATCTACTTGTATTACCATTTGTAATGATACGAATATGTAAAAATTGTACATGGTTCCCAAATAGTAATTGGCGGAAACGTCTTTTCACAAAAATAAATTTTGGCGGAAACGGGAATCAATACCTTTTTCGTTTTGGGTGGAAAAGGGTATGCGTAAATCAGGGGGGCGATTGCAAACTCTCCGGATTTTAATGACATGTAAACTTTTCCGATTGTAAACTCCCGAGTTAGTCCAATACTACCTAAAGAGAACATGTAAACTTTCCTGGGTGTGTAAATGTGTAATAATGTAATTATTGTTTTTACTTATTTTCTATTCTACTTTTTGCTTTCATCGGTATACCTAACTAATAATATCTTCCACATTGACAATTTCAATTTCTTCTCATAATGTAGTGGCAAGTAAGAAATATGTGGCTGCAGAAATTAATTTAACAAATGGGAATATTATGTATAATATAAAATAAAAATAACAGTATAAACAAAAAAAGGATATTTGTAAAATAATAAATGTGAAAAAAAACTCTTTTACAGATGGTACAGAATCAACTTTCAGTTATTGATTAGTTATAATGAAATTAAATACAATGTTTATTAAGAAAACATATAATGTAAAATAATAATAATAATAATAAAATCAATGTTGCTGTGAGCTATAATAATAATAGGAACACACTGATTTCAAAAAAACTAGGGTGTCTATGTGTTTGTCTGTATAGTCTATTATTTTTTCTTTATTTTTTGTATGGGAGTTTTTATTTAATTTATTTGGTTTATTATATAACTTTGAATTTTAATGTACACTTCATTTTGAAAATCTGTTAAGGCATTAATATAAATATAAATAGAGATGGATGAGTACTAGAGAAATATGAATTGAAATGCGAATGGAACAATTCACAAGCATTAGTTGTTTTTAAAGTCGATGATGATGCTGAGGCGGCCCACATTGTTGGAGGATATGTAGAATCTTCATCAATATATGTGTTAACTAAATATGAAGCAAATGTTTCCAATTTTTCATTTTGTGGAGGCATTATTGCAGCTAATGTGAATAAATAAACATTCCCAACTTCATTTGGATCTATGAATACTAATCCAAAAATATAATAATACAGACACTTTCCAACTTCACTAGTGTCATCTCTGTATTCTACAGAAAGACCTAACTCTTGGATTTTTCTGTACCACGCTTGTGTAAGATGAAATCTATAACACTCTATTTTTGTTTCAGGCCAAACATTTAAAACAGGATTGTGTATAGACTTTTTTCAAGATCTACTATTACCGTCTTGGGAGAAAATAATAAATTCATATCACTACATTTATCAACTAAAAACTTTATACCTGCTCATGAGATAAAGAAGATTTATCTGATAATAAACAAAATATTAATGGTTTATAGTGACCATTTATATATCCATGTAACGTCACCAATTGTTTAAAAAACTTAGTGCAATAAGGTAACGTTCCATCTAAATAAATAGTTTCTGATTTTGTTAAGCAATTTAAATTTGAAGATCATGCAAATATTATTAAATTATGATATTTGTCATTTAACGACAAAAAATTTTCATTTTTAGAAGTTTCTACTACAAACGTTTTAAAAATATTATGAACTTCTAGAATATTTTTGGGTAATGCTGGAAATATTTTGCGTCTTGCCGTTATATACATTTCTTTTAATTCGTAATGTCACTAGTATCAATGGCATCACTATTACTTTCCTGCAAAATTTTTCGTAATATTTTCTGTGGAGCATTAGATATATTTTCCGTTGCTTTTCGCTTTCCCGATTCCGTTATGCATAAACGTTGTAATTTTTGCTCATCAGAAGCGTGAGTGTGTTCTAAATTAGATCTTGATACAATGTCCCTGTTTGAAAAATGTATATATAGATTTTTGTATTATAATATTATATAATGTAGTAATATGTATATAATCATACAATTGAATTAAATAATTATATACCAATAATATATATAAGTGCTATGCATTTATTCACACTACATTTCCACTTGACTTCACCACTCGATGATAGTGTTGATTGCTTGTGAGAAATATACGAGGACATAATCAACACTTTTCTGTTCCGTTACTTAAAAATTGGTTGAGCCATTATGTTATGGTCGATATCGTTTTAAATATTTAAATTAAAAATAGTTTAACGGTAAGTAAATATCTAAATGATAAATACAGGTTAACACAAGATTATACAGATTAAATACAATCACAATCTCTATAGTGTAGCCAATTAATTCATAGGGTAGCAATAACATTTAAAATAACTTAGAGTCAAAAGTAAACATAATATTGACCCTGGAGAGTTTTCCATCGGGAGAGTTTACCACCGCCCAATCAGGGAACCGGGTTTTTGGCGGAAATGGTACATGCCCGTTTTGGTGGCTCAAAAAAATGTGTTGAATGACTTACATACAACTAAAGTTTTATACAGGATCTTATGTAAATATACAAGAATTTAAATTAATAAATTATATGTATTTCGTAAGCTTAAATGTTTATAATAACAGCAAAAAATCTCAAATAATTACCTTAATATCTGCTCACAAGGATTGTTGGCTCTACTGATCAACGAATCATGGCCGATATTAGACTGCATTATCGGTAGTAGAGTATCAGTTTTATCGGGAACACTTTTCGTGGTATGACTTATATCACCTAGTTACATTTAAAAATAAGATAGAACATTTTTTTGGCTAGCTAAAATACGTTTAAGACGTACGGTACTGATGCTATTTATTCCACAAAAATAGTACGATACTCTTAGTATCGTTCTAATTTCATTATTTTTTTTTTTTTTAATTGAAAAAATGAAATATTCCAAGGCCGTATTGAACTTCTTTTTTCAATACTTTCCATCGTAGCGTTTTCCCATAAATAGATTTCAGGTAGTAGAGAATAAGTATTTGTATTTGTACATTGTATTTGGCTTTTATTAAATGCGTCTCATCTACTTCCATAATGTTTTGACTATCTCCTATTAACGTATAATCGTGGTTTGCGATCTTTGTGGCAACGGCGTGGAAGTTCAGAAATAGTTAATCCCAAGCCAAATGTGGAAAATGGTAGATATTTGACTAACGGCATAACGGGTCCGGTAGTAAACCAAAGCGGAGTCTTTAAATTGAGAGAGGATAGGTCAGATGGAAGCTTTGAAGTGAACTTAGCAGCTCGCTGGGCACAGTCAACCTTTTGACGAAATCCATCGTCGTTTGTGCGACCTTGATTTACCAGGTGTTTTTGCTTAAAACTTGGGTTCTTGGTGGCAGGTGGTGGAAAGGTGGAGATATCTGTCTCCATTTGATCAGTTTGCGTTGACATAGTACAAGGGTGTTTTCTTCCAACTGGAAAAATTAATTGAGAAGTATTCGCAGAACGTCAATGCTGTTTTTTTGAAACTTTAACCTTTTGTACCTTTACCTTTTTATAGTAAATATATGAATAGTTAAAAAAAAAAATTGAATTTTTTCAATTGCTGTTGGGCAGCAGTGATAAGGACTTGTAATTTTCCGCGATTTTTTCTTGGACCATTTAATTTAACTTGTATATGTGGCGCAGCCTCACTACTTTGTTCCGTGTTTTATCCTAAAAGTAATTACACACCACTCCAAAACAAAATTGCCATCAGTAGTTATATAATATACTTCAAACTTTGTTCTTCTTTGACAGTTGCATTGGAATTGTTTCGTCTTATTCATATAATTACAGTCCATTCGTCCGTTCGCCTTGAAATTGATCATCGATAAATTCTTGTAGATCACTTGTTATGCCATTTGTAGTGTTGTATGTTATATTGTACATTGGTTGATAATTTTCTCAAAATTTTGCATTTTTCATTTAAATACATACTTTTTTTCTATAATAGATGAAAAACTCTTTAAACATAGCCTTGTAAATAGTTTTAAGTGTACTCCACACTTAACAAAATAATATATTGTACTCAAGTGTTTCTAATACTAGATTAAGTAATACAATTATTAATTCTGCCCTATCTGTATATGTGTATGCCATATCCCATTTGAAACTAACTTAAAAATAAATCAATATACTCTGTTTTATTTGTAAAAAGTCCATCTGAAAACAATTGACAGTCAGAAAAAGCTACTATTGACGTTATAGAATCAAATGCACACGTGTTACTTAATTCTATGTTTGAATCTAAGCACAACTTATGAATTCTTCTGCTCGAGATCCATTTTTTTTAATAAAGGTAAAAGACGAGAGTTCTGCAAATTACTAATATTAATGTGTCATAAATTTAGTTTGAGAAGATATTAACTACTTTTAACTTGTTTTTTACTTTTTCGGTTCCACTCGTCCGTTGCTTTGTCTTCAATAATATTTTTACGGCCCTCAAAACAGTTATCTTGCTGCACTTTCAAAATTTTCTATAACTGTTTGCAGTTTCCATTGTAGCTCAATTTTTAACAATCTTTTAAATAAAGCATCATACGCTTTCACTGTCTGTCTTGACATCAATGCAAATGCTAATGAAAAATCCTAAAAGACAAACATTATATATTTATATCATTTAAAATGTATACACAGAGGTTATACCCATTATAACATATAGCTCTTGACACTCGCGGTTAAATGATGGAGCAAACGTACCATCCATTAAAAATGTTAATTCTGTCCTTAGTATACTGAAAAAAGAAATAGGTATACAATTATGTTATTATAATTTGTCCATATAGATATTAAGCTAATTAATTTCCTAAGTACATTGTATTTACTTTTTAATTTCTGGGATAGTACAAATAGCAATTTTGTTCAGGATTAGTACCTATTTTATGACGGCAATCGACGTACGAGATATATTTTATTCTATTGTTTTTGCTTAAATTTATACGTATATTATATTACGTAGAGAGCACTGATGTTTCGATTCCAAGCCCATTATTGATTTACAATACTGTTGTTTTGATTCAATAAATTGCATTATATCACATTTATATTGCGTTGTTCTCGGTAGATGTGGCGCGTTTGAATTTTGGCCGCACGGACTAATATTAATTCCTATGTACGCGTCAGGAGACGGGTGGCTAAAATAATTAGGCACGTACACTTAGTTGTATCAAGTTCTCTGTTTGGTTAGGTTGTGCTTGTAGATTCATAAGAGTGTTTTTTAATATATTATTATTATAATAAGGTTAGGTTGCGGACGAATTATTCAGGTTAATATTATAAAATAACAATTGTGGAATCAGTTTCGTTGTCATAATACTAATTGTGTACATTTTTTTTATTATATAAAACTCGTGAGTTGCAGACACAAATATTTCCCTTCATCATATGCTACCTAAAATTGGTAGGCGGGGTTAATAATATTTGTGCCTTGCAAAAGAGCGATTGTTATTTTTAATATTATTGTAAATGTTTTTTTTTATAAAATATTTATAGACCATCGTCATAGTTTTTATAGATTCTGTGTCAATTTTTTTTTGAAACAACCTAAATAAATTGATTTCACCACTCGAATATTGCAACAATTGTTTGTTGATAATGCTTCGTTTTCGACAGTTCTTTTTGCTAGTTTTAAATTTCTTACAGCAGTACAATACATTTTCGTATAGCTTCCAGTCTGTATTTCATTTAAGGCATGTCCGTCAAGTTGACACCGGCACTTCGTGCTACAATCTCAAATCATGCATCAATATTTTGCTACATTTTGGTATTATATTTTCAGAATTTGTTATAATTTGTTTTTTCCGGAAACTAACATGCCAGTACAATCTTTACGTAACATCGGCACTTTTTCCAAAAAACTTAAAATTGGTTATCAAAATTTTGTTACGATGTTTTTATGCTTTATTTCCCAGCCCAAAATTTTGACCTATAATTAAATTAAATAATTGATAAGAGATCAAGCTTATTTAGTAAACCAGCTAGCTACACTTAGCATCATAGCTAATTCACTGCAGATATTTGCTGGAATAAAGTCGAACGCGCAGGTATTTGATATCAAACGTATTTTTTGTTTTACTTAATCGGTGTTGACTTAATTCCAATGTTGGTACTTTTTTATTTCTTCTCAGAGGCGGATTTATCTTTTTTACGGCTATAGGCACCAAAAATTTGCCGCTCCTATAATAGGTGAAAAAGTTACAATACCCCTTCAAAATACCTACTCTAAATATTTAATATATAGACAATAGTAGTGGACATTCATTTTAATTTTTAGACTATTTTTTTCGCCTGAAGTTATTTAGCCTACTTTGAAAAAAATGTCAATGGTTGTTCACTGAATTTGAATAAAAACGTACAATGATAATTTTTATTAATTATAAACCATCATTCATCAATAATAAAATAAAACTTTAACCATTGTTAGGAGCATTAAGTAAAACGCTACAATTTACAATATTTTTTATAATAAAAAACTTTATTTTTATAATACAAATTTAAATTTAAAATGCATACAAAATAGATTTACAAAACTTCTAACAGTTCTAACACTAATCTATAATATATCTAAACTTAACTTAACTATTTTAACTTTAAAAGTTGACGTCTTGCCGTTTTATTTGCAAACGATTTTATAATATCTTCATATGGTAATGAAACAAGAAGACTTGACTCAATTGTTAGAATTGCCATGCTGTTTAATCTTTCTTGTTTTATTTGTGAACGCAAGTACATTTTTATTCGTTTTAAGCATGAAAATGAACGCTCTGTTGAACAGTTTGCTGCCGGTGTACACACAAAAATACGAATTGCTATATCTATGTTTGGATACATTTCGTAAAACCCATATTCTTTAAGCCATTTACACAATTGAAGGATTGACATCTTATCTTTGTTTTTAAGGTGGGCTTGAAGATGAATACATTCATTTGGAAAATCCTCTTCAAGATCTTCCTTGTAAACATTTTGTAAATTTTTTGCAAATTCCATAATTTCATCCACACTATACTCTGTTAATTTGCCAAGAAAAGAAAAACGCGAATTAAAAAGGAAATACGCTGCTCGTCTATCTTCTAATTCATTTGTTAAACAATCTAAAATGACTGTATATGTTTTTACTCGAAATTTGTCACTCCCCTCTAACTCTTGCTCTTGATTACGAGTTTCATCATGGAAAGATTTTCGTACTCTATTTCTTGATTTTTTATATTTTTTACAACTGATAAAAGTTTTGCTTTGTTTTCATACTCATTGAATATAATTGGATTTCTTAATGATTTTGTATATTCAATTAATGAATCATAAATATCTACTATGACTGATACATCAATATTAACACTCTGGAGTTGTTTACTAGCCTTGTTTAAACGGTCAAGAAGGCAACTCCATAACACTGTCATAAACGCCGTTTCCAAGCTATCCAGTTTGTTAAGTATACTACGAGCTTCATTTATCGTGGTTGCCTTTTCTGTTAAATTGTTTGTTATTGATATCAGTGCATTACGTATTTCATTCCAAGAACTATTCAGACTTTTACATGCATCATCACGAGAAGACCATCTTGTGTTTGATAATGTTTTCACTGTTTTTGACTCAGGATTATTTTTTAATTGGGTTTTCAATATTTCCTATCGATTCGTGAATGATGAAAAAAAATTGTATACTGTTTGAAGAAGGGAAAAATATGTCAATGTATCATCACAACTATCAGCTGCACAAGATCCTACTAAATTCAGCGAGTGGGCGGAACAAGGTACATATTCAATTAAAGGATTTAACTCTTTAATCCTTGCCTGTAGTCCTGAATATATTCCTGACATGTTTCGGGCATTGTCATAGGACTGACCTCGGCAATTTTCTATTTCTATTTCGTAAGAATTAAGAAGCTTTATAACTGAATCAAATAACTCAATAGCTTTATGACCAGTGTTTGGAAGAAATTGAAGAAATCGTTCTATTGGCACGCCGTTTTCTTGAACATAACGAATAACGAAGGATAGTTGGTCTACGTGTGAAATATCGGGACTACTATCTACTATTATCGAATAATACTTAACTGTTTTTATTTCGTCAATAATTTTTTGCCTGATTTTATCAGCCATTAACTGAATAATTTCTTAGTATATGGTAGACGATAAATAATTCGTGTGACCACTACCGCACTGGCCAAATTTACCAATGTGTTCAGCAAGAAATGGATCAAACTCAGAGATAAGTTCCATAGCCATTAAATAATTACCATTCTGAGTTGACCCAAATTTTTCGTTGTGACCTCTAAGGGGAAGACCTCTGGATGATAAAGCTTTAACTGTAGCAACTACCCGTCTCAATACATTTTCCCAATAATTAATATGTTCATCTAACTGTTTTGTTAAACTAACGTTTATTGTTCCTAATGTATTTGCTCTTTCTTTTAAAGTAATCAAATTCGATTTATGTTTGGTGGAATTTTCATGTTGGCTTACTCTACTTTCTGCATTTTTCCAATCATTAAAACCATCTTTTGAAAATTGTGAATAATTATCTCTATCAAATAAAAGACAAGGTCCATAAAACACATCCTTTTTTTTCTGAATAAACTAACCATGTTCGTAAACATTTTTCACCATTTAGCAATTTTCTTTCGAATAATGAAATTGTTAAATATCTATTAACATCATTGTATTGTCTTTTACTGTTTAAAAAGTTCAAATTTTTATTTTGATTAAAGCCGTGCGTTACAATATAATCACAAGTAGTGTTATTAATTATCCAATCTATTGGGTCTTTTGGAACACAATAAGTAGTTTTGGATAAAGTACTAGTATTATTATTGTTGCTTGGAAGTATATTTTCAGAATCATCAATTATTTTAATATTTTCTATTTCTGAAGGTTTATTATTTAAGCTATCATCAATAGATTTAATATTTTCTGTTTCTGGAGGTTTATTATTTAAGCCATTATCAATTATTTTAATATTTTCAACAAAACTAGAATCTGAGTCGACAATTATTTGATTACTTGTATTTGTTGTATTAATAGTATTATCAATACTTTTAGATATAAAAAAAGAATTTATTTTCTTTGATCTTTTAATAACTTCCTGTTCTTTTCTATTTTTTTCTTTAGAACGTTTTCCATATTCAGAACCACTCAACCTTTTTCTTCCATCACTCATTATAACTTAAATTTAAATACCTACACAAAATGATAATTATATAAGAAAACCATTTAATTTAACAACCTTACTAGTTACTATCCTTGGTACGATTTAAAATATTTTTTAGTACTTACCAGTTGCTTAGGTATTTTCTAGTTTCTTGTAGATTTGTAAAATACACGCAGTACGGACACACGACACGCGACTCGATGTTTCAAACACAGATTGCGAAATAATATAATAATCGTATGTCGAATTAGTAATATAGTGTGGCAGTGTGACTGTGTGAGTATTTATTTTTATCGAAATTACGACGACGCGCGACGTCGATCTCCGATAAGAATAATAAAACCATTGTTGCTTTATATATTATTATGACCCATGCGGGCTCTGGGCGGACTATACCAACGTGTTAAAATATATAGTACATATTATCAAAAACTGTTTTCTATATAATTGTTTACTATAATATTTATAGGTAATGACTAAATTATAATGAACCAAAATAAATTGGTATACTGAATATTATATACGATGTACTATATGTTTGATCGTTTGATGTTTTTTTAATAAAACACTACAAAAATTTGCCGCCCCCCAAATTTTGCCGCCCTAGGCAGCTGCCTACAATGCCTAATGGGAAATCCGCCTCTGTTTCTTCTATATAGTAATAAAATTTATCTTTTGTTTAACTTTGAGGAGTAAACTCACTGCTTTGTTGCATGTTTTTACGTGTAAAAGATTCAAGATTATAAAAATTTATTTTATTACTTTAATTATGCTTTTAATTTACATTTTCAATATAAAATTTCAATTAACACACGAAGTGGAGATACTTCATTAGTTGTTTTTCACAAGCAAATGCATGGTTCATTTTCTTTCGTTTAGTGGTTACATATGAACTCTTCAGTCATCATTCGGTTACTTAAAAGTTCTTGAAGATCATCAACTTTTCCACTTGTTGAGGAATTTGTTCGGATTAAGTGACGTGACGATAAATTCTACACATTCGGAATATGTTATTGATAAAATTTTCCACCCTATTAGAATGAAATCAACAAATTTCGTTTTATTTTTTTATAAGTCCAATTGAATAATTTTGACTGTCACAAAATTAAATCATAATCATTGATACAATCGAGTCGAAGATGTACGTGTTCAATAAATTATGTTTGCATTTTGATTTTTAAGTTTGTCAGCACGCCAGACGTTCAGCGTTTGTCCATTATTTAGCAAAGGTAAATGGCGCGAGTTTCGTGTTTCCATGATTAACGTGGCGTAAGTTCGGATTAGGCAGTGAAATATTTTCGATAATTTCTTGAGAGGGGAGGAGGATTCAAAATTTTATAAAATTATATGATAATGCTTATTTGTTTCATCTTACTTTGAAATAAGGAATAAAAAGATAAAATAAATACAAATAATATTATTTTATAACTGAAAAAAATGTCACAATTTTAGTAAAATTACGTCTATTAGAATATCAGTACAATAATTTGTCAAATAAAATAATTACAATGTCATCTTTTGATTAACATTTTTTTATAAATTTCCTCTGTTGGTGTGATTTTATCTTTCGAATTTATGGATAACATAGCTAACCCGATTAATCTTCCTTGAAATAAAAATATTATAGACTATTATACTGTTATCTACTATTTTATACTCATATTTTATAAATAAATAAATAGGTACCTCAAAAATAGAATTTCTAAGATAAGTTTTTATTCTCTTAAAGTTTGAAATAGTTTTCTAATTTGATGAAGGAGAAATCGGAAGTGTAGTCCAATTTGTAGAGTTTAAAAATGTTTGGGTAAATAGACCATGTTATAAGTTAAAAACTCCAGAGTATTTTGTGGCTTATGATTTGTTTGCATAAGTTTTCTTTGCCATAACTATTATTCTGACTCAGGTATTATGTTAAAAGATCTGTTTTTCTGTAAATCTTCAATATATTTATCTGAAAGATTCTTAAAGTCTTTGAGGTGACCGTTTACTTGAAACAAAGAGTTGAAATTCGACAATGTTACTTGATGGTTTATGGACCTATCGCCTAACTCGTTAATAAATTTGTCCGAGTAAGGATTAAATATTGATACTCTGTAAAATTGCTCAGGTGAACTTGCTGGAACATTATGTCTATGAATTTGTCTATTTAAAAGTCTAGGCATTTTAATTTCAATATCAAAATGTTCAGCCAATATTTACAAAAACAGTATGAAGTCAAATCATAACCTAAAGTCACACAAATTGTATTCAATTATTGAATAGGTAACTAATGAGTATTTATAGAATACCAACCAAAGAACTATCTTGAGATTTAGCCGGATTTTGGAAAATAATGTCGGAGTTTAAGTTTGATTGAGACTATTTTTACGGTATTAAAGAACATTTTATTTTCAAACTATAGGGAGCACAACTTATAATATGTGTTAATTAAGTTAACAAGTTTAAAAAATTTATTGGCGTGTTCATATACTCAGTGCCCCCACTAGTGTATCTAGTTTGGTGGCTATATTATCCAACCTTACATACACGCCCTCTTGATTAGGTGTTAGTCCAACACCTGTGGATGTGGACGGACCCCTATAATTACTATCCGTTGTAACGAATATAAAATTATCATTAACTTAACAAAGCGCTTACGACATGCCGCACAACGGTATTGACCACATTATTACGACAGTAGCACACTTATATTATATATTCTATAAAATATTGTTCAAATAAAAATAATAAACAATTGTGATTGCTATAACCAAAATTGTTTTAAATATTTTGTATTTTAATAAGAGTAGGTCAAAAACGACATAAAAAGCTACCTATTATACTGTGTCTACATAGTTTCTGTCCGGGCTGACCACACAACTCGCTTTCTCGGGGACTGTTTTCACCTTGGATGCCTTCTTCTTTGCGCATATGTTCTCAGGCATGTTGTCCTCGACGTCGGATAGAGCCCTTGTCGTCTGTCTTGTGTTCCGGCGTTCTATTTGTTTTATGGAGGGTGATTGCATTTCTAAGGAATCCATCTTTCGTGCTGCTTCTGATTCAAGTTCTTCCTCATCGTCTGCCATTTCGGATAATGGTTGGTTGGTTTTTCTTAATCCTGCTCCCCATTTGTCTTCATCTTCTGATTCGGATCTCTTACTTTTTAATCTTCTCTTGACGCGATTCACATCCTCCTCGTTTACACTTGCTACTAAGGCCTCTGCGTTGGTAATCCATTTTGGAATTGGCTATTTGGTATAGTGGATTCTGTTGCCGCTATTTTGCAGTACTGGTCTAGGACGTTGGCTTCTGTCTTCGTTTCTAAGTTGGATCGCACGAATCGTCCGTCCTTGCCTCCCAGCGCGCCCATGATCTTGTAATAGTTTATGGCGCAATGGTACAGGTCTGGGAATTTTGAATGATTCAACTCTAAAATGTATAATGTACATAACTATGAAATAAAATTTGTAATACAAAATAATAACATACACTATCTAGAAATTAGTTAACACAAGGTAAACGACTCAAGTGACTTTTCCAAGCAGTACTATTGCCTTATGAATTTAATAATTAATTTATAAGCACACTATTTTGGTGGTCTCTAATTGTTGAATAAACATCATAAGCAAAAATATGTACTTTAAACATGAATTTTCGAAATCGGTAAAATGATAAAGAAAACTGATAAAAAGAGAGATAACAGGCCGCCGTCGTGGTAAAGGTTGTCGAAGAAAATTATCTGATTATACGGTATTAGGTAATATGGTAATTACTGTTTGCAGTGTCACAAATACGAAGTTGTGAGATACGGTATGAGATATTAAGATATAATTTATACGCTGTGATCACACTACATCCCCCAGGGGGATACTAAGTAATTGGTACTACGAGTGTAGCGAACACAGTTTCCCGAGCTCCTACTGGCGGAAAGGTCCCAGGTGGACGATTCCAATAGCTAATGGTGTAGGGAAAATGGCGCTCCCATCGCCCGGTGTGGAATGACACCGCAATAGTCCTTAACTGTTACCAGTAAGGAGAGAGGGTAAGACCTCAAAGCTTGGGCCCTCCATTAATGGTGGTTGACGTGGGGCTAACCACCCAACTCGTAAAAAAAAAATAGGTTCCGAAACAAAACACAGCAAAGCCTCGAATGATAAACAAATTGCAAAAGTTTAGTTTAGGAACATTAAATGTACGTACGATGTACGCAGCAGGAGCAATGACGACAGTAGTATCCGCACTGCAGAGATATCTGTGCGAAATAGTATGTAACGAATTTCAAGACTTGATTATCTTGATATAACGTTATCTTTTATTTTTGTATATTATAAGATGTTTTATATAGTTTTACAATATTTTCTTTAATATATTCGACTTGGTGTCTTTTAATACAATAAAAATAATTCAAAGGGGTTACAATAATATTGGGGGGGGGAATAGTATAATAACTCACAGGTTAGTGGCTTCGAAATTGTCTGGGAACTTGGTCCGTTTGTAGATCAAAATCTTGCCTATTTGTTTTGGCTGGTTTCCTCTGTGGGATGGAATTGACTGCAGCCTTTATTTATGAATTAGTACTGTTGGCTCCTAGCTTGCACTGCTATTAGCTGGGCGGCGGTTCTTCGGCTGACGGCTCCTTGGCGGCGTATTTTATCTATAGTAAAAAAAAGGTGAGACTTTGGATTATCGTATATTCTTCACTACTGTTTATTACAATAGTATATAATGTAGGTTCTTGGTTCTTTGCTTTGACCAGAATAGAAGTCCATTTAACATGGTCAAAGACGCCCGTTATATCTAAGAATCTAAGATTTACTATTGGGAATCGACACTGTGCACCATAGAGTAATATAGAGAGGCCCTTACCGATACGCGTATGCATAGCAATATGAAGCAATCAAAACAGCAAATTGCAATGTGACTATATAAGGAGGAGTAAATATATTATTAATAAATTGTTGTTTCACCTGATTTTAGTCATCATAGATTATTATCATAATAATAAAATAAATACAAAATAATAATAATATTATAATTTAATATATTTATAATATGCCATAAAAGTCAAATACAAATTAATATACATTAATATAAATATAAATAAAAAATTTATTAATTATTGCCCTCTAAATATGGCGAGTTAATTATAAAAAGATCTTAATGATACAGTTTCATTTTGTTTCTTACATAATTATTTAATTTTGATGTCATAATGTGTTGAAATTATAGATTTAATTAGATTAATAGTATGAATATTGTCACGAGAATTGGAGATGTAAACACTTCATTATCTATGAAATGTGCAAATGTTTTGTTTTGAATAAATAGTTTATTTAGTTTTATAATTGTTTCAGCTAGTATGCATATTTTAATAACGTCATTACTGTGATATGAGAGTCCACCTCTATTTTTCAAATCAACAAAGGATATTAAAAATCTTCTCGGACACCAAATAAAGAATTTACACATATATCACATTTAATTTTTAAGGACAATTTATGGGAAATAAAACCAGCAATATATATGGTTACCTCTTTTGAAAATGAACTTAATGGCAAATGAAATCCATGATCTTCAATGTTATATTTTTCTAGTTCAAATTCAATATCTCTATTTAGTTAGTGTTACATTAGTGTCATTAATTATATTAATTGAATTATAAGAAACAGAAGAACAATTAAGTATTGAAATATCTTCCAGTGCAATACAATTCTCAAAGACTCTGTTTTTAATTTGGGAGTTTACCATTATTTTTTTGTATGCTGATTTGAATTGACGGGCGGTAGGATTATTATTATATCCACCCTGAGATCTTATATTACCGAAAAACATTTTTAGGTGGTCTTGACTTAGGTTAGGTTTATAATTTATAAAAGTAAAAATCTATTTTATTTGTATCAATTAAATCTTTTTTTTAAATTTATTAATGATGAAAAAGATACTAAAAATCTTAAAAATCCGGTAGCTCTTTGAGACTTCAATATTAATTTACCATCAATTAATCTAAGATTATTGATATAATAAAAAAAGTTTGTATAAAAGAAAATATTTTATCATAGTTTTGATTATTAACAGCTCCTTTAAAACTGTTTGAAATGACGTAACGAGAATTAAGTATATCAAATGTATCATTAAAAATATTGATGAAATTAATAGTGGCTCTACAATTTTCAAAATCTTTTAATTTTAAAATTGTCATGCAAAATTCCAGTGAATTAGCAACTGAACGTGATACAAGTTGGGTAGTCAATTTCACCTTCATTTTGTTCCTGAAATAAAAAACATGTTTTTTTTTTCAACTTATTTCCTAATTGTGTATGCTCATTTTCTTTGAGTATAAGTAATTTTTCAATATAATTAAAATCTACAATTTCACCATTTAAATCAATACATTTTTTTTCACCCAAAGCGTTTCGTACTAGCTTGATCATATGCGAAGGATCTAAAATAATATTACATTACAATCATTGAGATTAAAATAACTAATTAATAGTTCAGGCCTTGGAATTAATGTCACAAAAATAACACATACAGTTACTGACAATGTAGTAATTTTGGTAAAGCCTTTCGTGTTTATGCACAACAATTTGCACCGCCTGAAACAGTTTCAAAAAATAACGTTACTTTAGATGCTCAAAATATTAATATATTGATGGATACTTTCGACCAAAATACTGAACACAATTTTGAACTAGAATATGAATTTTTACAAAATGATGTTGAAAATGAACCGGATGATATTATAGATGTAGTAAATGTTTCTGATATTTTAACTATTGCTTCCAACAACTATAACGAATATTCTGAAGACAATGATGATTTGGATATAATTCTTTCTAATCATATAACACGCTCTGCACACACTCTCAATTTAGTTGCTACCATTGATACTTCAAAAATTACTAATAATCAATACAAAATGATATCTAGATCAGCTTTTGGTAAATTGATAGCCTTCTGGAATTTAGTAAGTAGGAGTACAATGGCATCGGATGTAGTTTATAATATATGTAAATGTAAGTTCCCGTTACTTGTAACAACTCGATAGAATTCATTTTATGATGCGATTAAGAAAAATATGATTTGCCGTGAAAAAATAATTGAGTGCTTTGAAAAATTGAAGCTGAGTCAATTAAAAACAACAGAATGGAATTTTTTGGAAGAATACATTAGAGTTATGCAGCCTTTGACAACAGCTTTGGATAAATTCCAAGGTAAAAAATCCTGTTACCTTGGTTATGTTGCTCCAACTATTATAGCAATTAGACGTTTACTATTAAACCAAAGCCATTTGACTTATTGCAAACCATTGTCTTTATCTATTATAAAAGATTTTGAAAAACGATACTCTTTTATTTTTGATTTAAATGATCCAAAAAGTAAGCCTTATGTATTGTCATCGCTGATCCTTCCAAAATTTAAACTTAGTTGGGTGCCTTCTCTTTGATATTTGCAAAAAATTATTTCTGTTAGAATCCAATGAAGTTAGTTCTATTATGAATACTGAATCTTCTGGACCTTCTACAGCAGACAATGATAGTGGCGATGAATTTTATACATCAATTTTCAATTCTCAACTAAGTACATCACCATTAGAAAGTTTCAATCAGCATAGATGTGAAAACTTGGCTAGTGTACAAGGATTATCTTACTTGAATTCCAAAAAGAAAGATAAAAAAGATTTAATAATTCTAGACCATTATCCAATAGTAAAACATATATTTTTTAAATACAATACTACATTACCATCTTCAGCACCAGTTGAAAGGCTCTTTAGCAATGGAACTCAAATTTTAACTCCAAGAAGGAATTGTTTGAGTGACAAGACGTTTGAGATGTTAATGTGTTTAAAATCTAACAAGTTTAATGTATCATTGTATTTATTTCGACATTAATTAAATATTGTACATGTTTAGTTTTGGTATAACTATTAAAATTATTTTATTTTAATTACTTGCATAAACATAACAAAACATATTTTATAACTACGTCAAAAATAAATAAATATAGTTTTAATTTTTATTAAGTATTTAATGATGTTTTTCTATGATGTTCTTCTGATGTTTTATTATGTACTCTTAACTATTTAAATATATTTTATAGACAAAATTCTGTAACACAATTTTGAACAATAAAGTATTTTATTTACATTTAATCTTATTTTTTAAAAAAGCAGATTAGGTACAAAATAATAGTTTTAACTATTTCCTCAGTTTTTTCTTCATTATAAAATACATTTTTGATGCAGAAATCCTAACTTGGGAAGAAGAAGAAAAACGCCCAACCGAAACATTATTACTATCCTCGGATCTACGATATTAAATATTAATTATCTGTTTTTTATCTAGATAAATGTGGTTATCTTTTATCTATTATCTAGATAAATATTTTAAGTGTTATCTATTTATCTCATCTAAATAAATTTTCAACGCATTATCTGTTATCTTATCTAGATAATTTTAAAGTTATCTGTGCACAACACTGCAAACAATAATATGTGATTCGTTATGAACTAATGTAATATTATATAAAATCATAAACTAATTAGGAAAGAAAATAAATTTAGTTTTAAATAATGTACTTATTATCCTATTATATTTTTAATTATTTATAAAACTGTATTCTTATAACATCACTGGTATCGAATGTAACAAACAAAATATTTATATTATTTTTAATAATATTATATTATATTTGCTTTTATTTTTAAATTAAAATTATGTTTACAGTAGGTATTTTATACCTGTATGATTTAAATTCTATAAAAATTACAACTTTTAAATAAATAATGATTAATATGTAATAAAAAACCAAAAATATGTACATATATATGTAGTTAAAATGGCTAAAATATGTAGTATAAAATGAAATTCTAAATAATTTTTGAATAATATACGATTAATTTTTTTTAATTTCTAATCAATTTAATTTAAAATATATAAAATATAAAGATATTTTCACAACCACACGAACGCAAGTACTAGCTGTTGAAAATTCGTAAATATATTTTTTCTAATAACTGTTCAATATAAAGTATAATCTAAGATCATTAATGTATATAGTTATCGAACAAAAACAAATAAGATAAACTATAATTATAGGTTATTAATATTTAACTAATACTTTCATATACTTATTTTTCATATGCATATTATACACTTATAATTTTTACGAGTACTATTGTCGAAGTATAAATGTATAATACTATACTAAACCACTGAAATTGTCAAAGTTCACTAAATATGTAAATAAAAAACAGAAAATTTACAAATTATGTATTTATATGACGAAATATGTAAAACATGTAAAATAAAATATGTTTTGTTTTATTTTATTGCAAATCATGTGAAATGAATTTATCATTTGCAATACTTAATTTATCATGTTTTAGTAAAAATATGTTTTACATACAAATCTCAGCCCTAATAATGACCTAATCTATGATCGAAGTCTATACTATACAAAAGAGCGAGTTTCCGGTTTTTTTTAAATTCATCTTTACATTTTTAGTATGGTGTAAATATTATGAACATTTTAATGATTAACAATATATATAGTTCATTGTGGTTTAGTTATATATATATACCTACATATACTTTTAATTTATCCAGAACGCACAGTGATCAAACTTCTTTAAATTCACAAATTTCATCAGTTCCACCTGTTGATATAGTTTCAAATGTTGCTCTAACTGAAAATTGTATACCTATTTTCCAAGCTGCAAGTCTCTTATTCATTATTTCAAGATGATGTTAACCTAGCCCAACCATTAGCTAATTCTATGGAATATGACATAAATTCTGATTTTGATACACATACTATAGTGGGACGACGGATTTTAGATTAAGCTTATATATATGTCAACAAATAAATGAAAAAGATAATCACGACACATACGGTTGCTCAATTTAAGACATGGTCTGTGTCAATGAAAAAAAAAATTGGTTTAAAATCATCTTTTACGTTCAAATGTAATTTTTGTCTGAAAACATATACATTTGACTCAGAAAGTTCAGAAGTGAATATGACGGATATAAATATTGCTGCAGTAGCTGGTATAATGAATATTGGCGAAGGATTTAGTCAGCTTCAAACTATGACCACTTCTTTGGAAATACCGCTCTTAAGTCAGTTTGTGTATAATAAGTCATAGTAAGTAAGTATTATATTTTATTATTTTTAGTATATCTAAGTTACTGTAATCAGTAGGTTGAATTAATTTTTTCTAAAAACATTGCAATTGATAATAATTATTATGTGTATAAAATATAATAAATATATGCTTTTAATGTTTTAACTATCAATGAATAATGTTTTTAATAACAACAAAATGACTAAAATCGTTATTCTTCATTTAAAAATAACTAATTTGATTGAAATTTGAACTTGAAATATCTATAAAAAAAAACCTGTTTATAAATTTTTTAGATTTTTTGGTTATAATATGAACTACTTATGAGAAACCTTGTAATTTTACTTGATAGGTAACTGGTAATTGTACATATCATAATTTTATAATTGATTATAATATGTTATATGTTCATATTAAATATTTAAATTTGTATTTATTTCTGTATTACACAGGCTGCAATAAATAATTGGGTATAAAACAAAAAAGTTTTATTTTTGAGAATAAAAAATAAACACTGTTCAATCTGTATTAGTTGAAGGTTTCAAACAAAGTGAACCTATGTATGGTATAAGATATCAAAAGTTGATAGCTGATGAAGACTCGAGTGTGTACAAAAAATTTTAGAAGCAAAACCTTACAAAAATTTGACTATGCAAAAAGTCAAATGTCGTAACCATCTTCTTCGTAGTTTTTGTTACAAACTTAGAGATATAACTACGAAAAAACAAACAGGTCAATTAGCTGATAGAAAGTTGTTATCACATAATATTTTACGAATTCGAAAAGGTATAGTAAAAGCTATTGAATATAGAAAAAAAGAAAATTCAGTTGCAGGGCTTAGAATGATATTTTAAATGTTGTCAACCATGTTTTCGGTAATTATAGTAGTTGCTCAAAATATTTTTGTAACCGACGATATTAATTACATGGACAAAATTTATTGTTTGTACAGATAGAGTGTTTATAGATAGCGTAATGCAACATGTTAGGTATCTTGCTAGACACACTTCAAACTTGATACTGAATGTTGACAGCAATATAGTTGAATCTTTTAATGCTATTATTGCAAAATTTATAGAAGGGAAAAGAATAAATTTTGCTCTAAAAGGGTCATACGCTGGACATTGTGCGATTGCTACAGTTACTAAAAATTCTGAAAGACCTTTTTATTCTTTGCACAAAACAATTTTAAAAAATAGTCCTATTGCAAAATTGCCATCAGTGAAAATGGAAATAACACGACAAAATAATCGCTTGACGAAAAATAAAAGGTATAAAATAAACTTTTCTTAATATTTGATAAATTTCTATCTGAAATAATAGCAGCACATTTATAACCAATATATATTTCGTTGGCTTGAACAAAATGAATAGGATTCCTACAATCTGTTTTTATAAAACGTTTTAGTATTGACTGAGAAGCTGAATAAATTTCACATTTTCTCGAGTGGCAGACAATTATTTAGTAATAAGCCTACACTTGACGTATAGTGGGGTAGTTTATATGGTGATATAAAACTGACTGAATATAAACATTTAATATAGCTTTTTTTTTCAAATTAGCAATACCTACTCATGAGCCATTACTTCAGCTGACGGGTCGCCATCGACCATCGTCTATTATGAAAGGCGCTCACGAATTGCCCCCCGAAAAAAAAGTAGTCGAAAAAGTAGTGACCCTCTTGTACTGGAATCGCCTACGATAGATATAATTAATCGATTTAGGTATAACCTTACATATTAAATAAACTGAGAAAATAATACTTAAAATAAAGGGGGCCACACACGTTCAGTTAAAACTGTGCGATCCGACTGCACAGTTTTATTTATACGATAAATCGTTTTAATGGCTAAACACACACCTTCAGTTAAAACTGAGTGATTTGACGGTACAATCAGAATAAATCGTTAGTAGTCTAGTTATGGCGACGACAGATGATGCTGTTGCAATTCTCGGACTAATGTGTATTTTAAAAAATAAAAAACGTAAAAAACGTAACTTATGGTGTAAAGAATGGTTACTAAAAAGAAATAAATATTCGCATACAAATTTGTTAAATGAATTGAGAATTACTCCAAAAGATTTTAATAATTATTTGCGAATGAATGAAAATACCTATCTGCACCTTCTTTCTTTAGTAACACCACTTATCCAAAAACAAAATACTGTAATGAGGGATGCTATATCACCTCATGAAAGATTGACAGCGACCTTAAGATTTTTAGCGACCGGAAGAACCTATGAATGTCTAAAATATTCTACAATTATATCACCACAATCATTGTCTACTATTATACCAGAAACATGTGAAGCAATATACACAGTTCTACACGAGGAGTATCTAAAGGTATGTACTTAATAAAACTGCGATTTTATTATAGAGTTTTATTAAGTTACTGGTTTTTTATTAACATAATTTAAGATAAAACATAAGTAGATAATAGTCATATACATAACATATATATATAGAATGCATGGACACATCGATTAAATATTACTGCTATCAAAGTGAGATAAATATGAAGATGCGGTTTCGGCTGAATTTGGTTGTGGCAGCAAAACTCCTTCTTGAGTATCCTGCAGTTGGTTAATAGTTTGGTACATAGTAGTTGGACAAGATAAATTAACTGGTTGAATAATAGATGATTCATTATATCCAGCTACAGTACTAGGATAAATACGATGTAATGGAAGTGAATAATTGGTTGAATTCTGAGATATGTTAGAATGGTTTGATGTGGAAGAACTAGACAAAGGTAAATATACTTAATAAACTTCATCAAATGGCGTTGTTGTTGGAGTCATTACCTTATGTGATATTGTTAAGTTCCCCATTTCGCCTAAGAACAAAGCTTCGTTGATAATTTTTTCAGCAAACAATGCTTGTGTTTTGTCTAAGTCTCGAAGTTTCAGTGTTATCCCTTTACCGAAAATTTCATATCGATCATCTTGAGATGCTGGACGTTTTAAGTGATTCTGTACGGTTAACAAAACATCTTTTGTTAAAGCTGCTTCAGAATTTCTTTTTAATGGTCTTGTAGATTGAGATTTAGTGCAAGTAGTATCTGTAGAAGTAGTACTTGTGAGAGTAGATGTAGGTAGATCTTCAGAAGAAGGGTCCTCATTTGATTCTATTGCTGTTTCTGATAATTTTTCCAGATTAATCTGAAACAATATTTTTTTACTTTAGTTTCCACGAACATTCAATGAATGGAAAAATATATCGTTGTTATTTGAAGAAAAATGGAACTTTCCTCATCTACTTGGAGCAATGGATGGAAAACATGTGGCTATAACTGCACCAATGGGAAGTGGTTCAGAGTATTATAATTATAAAAAACATCACAGTATGGTTTTAATGGCTATAGTTGATGCACAATATCAGTTTATTTTGTGTGACTTTGGAACTAATGGTAGAGTTTCGGATGGAGGGGTATTACAAAACACAAAATTCTTTCAAATGTTACAAAATAATGAGCTTAACATTCCAGCTGAAGAACTTGTCACAAATAGTTCAAGACATTTACCTTACGTTTTTGTTGCTGATGACGCATTTCCGTTAAGATCGGACATAATGAAACCATTCAGACAAGCCGATTTGACGTCTTCTGAGAAAAAAATATACAACTATCGTGTATCACGAGCAAGGAGAATCGTAGAGAACGCTTTCGGAATTTTGG
Source organism: Rhopalosiphum maidis (assembly GCF_003676215.2). NCBI lineage: Eukaryota > Metazoa > Arthropoda > Insecta > Hemiptera > Aphididae > Rhopalosiphum > Rhopalosiphum maidis. Next base: position 14,989,335 of record NC_040879.1, read on the forward strand.
CAACGAGATTTAGAATTTTTCACACAGACATTAATTTAAATCCAAAAAAAATTGAGTAAATCTTCATGGCATCTTGTGTGTTACATAATTACTTAATCAAAAAAGTACCGAACTTATATGCACCAACTGATTGTTTTGATCGTGAACAAATAGATAATGGAACCACCTTAGAAGGATATGACTCCAATTCTGCCATGGAACCTTTAGATGCAAGAAATCCAGGAAATATAGCCAAAACACCGAAAATGATCAGAGAAGAATTTATGAACTATTTTAATAACGAAGGAAGCGTTCCGTGGCAAAATTACTTTATTTAATTTGTACATGTTTTATAAATAAGTTATTATAAATATAACTGTTACTTATTATTACTAATTTAAAAGTTTCATTATGGTATGTGGAACCTTGTATCAAATTTTCAATCCTTAGCTATAAGAGTTAAACATTTTATAAATTTTTAATAACTAAAGAATTTGTAAATTTTCAATTCAACAAATTTTAATTTGAAATCAAAAATACACGTGTAAAATAACGTATTACTAATAAATAATTTTCGATTTTTGTTATTTTTAAAAAATTACTTAACGTAAGATCCTGAAACTTTTACTTAAATGTTTGAATTTGTTTCAAAATAGAATATATGACAATATTTAAATATAATATATCCTAGACTGACAAATAATCTCCGTTCAGAATCGTTTTTCGTATACAATGATACCTGTCATTGCATTCAAATTTAACCTTCCCTAGTCCGAGGTCCATCCCACCCCCTAATTTACAGCAGAGCGATACTCACTTACCCGCTTTTTTTTCGGTTTTTCCCGGTGCTTTTGAAAACTATTGGGAATTTCAAAAAATGACCTCCCCAATGCATCAACTAGATTCATTTTCAAATCGGAAAAGCTACTGAAGTTGAAAATCGAAGCATTATTTCGACAACTTATCATGTACACAGACACAAATAAAAAAAAAAACACACAACATTGTAAAATCAATACATTCTTCGCTCCGCTCAGAATCTAAAATATATTATTATATTTCTTTATCTATTCATAATTTACGATGTTGATTTAGACATTTTTGATTGCATTTGGTCAGAGGAATGGCTCCACAAAATTTGTTGGGGTAAAAAATATTTACTTAATTTTCTTACCTCATCATTGTCGGTGTCCAAATTGGAGCGTGAAGGCCTTGGTATATCTTGATCATTTAAAAATGTCATTAATGGGAAATACTATAACTTTGGTTCATACATATCTTCTGAACATGATCCAGATTTTGATATCATTACTTTTTTTAATTCTTTTTTGTAGGTACAACGCAAATTATTTATTTTTCTTATGACTGATTCTTTATTCGCGTCAGGTTCTATTTCACGTAATTTTAAAATTAATTTTGAATACGCGGCATTTTTTTTGTTTCGATCGTGGTATTCTTTTTGTTTAACTTTCCAAAGACACGGTTCAGAACGATAAATATCTATAAATTCTTCGGTCCACTCTCGAAGTTTTGTTGCCATAGTTTAAATGGCAAAGACAAAATAAGTTGTTAATTAATATATTTTATAATAAAGTTTGAACTACTCGTGAAGTTGAGTCTACTTTCACGTGACTGTAGCGAAATTAAAAACTGTGCAGTTGACGTTTGTCTACACACACATTGTCTTATCTGCACAGTTTAATTGCCACAGTTTTATCAATTGGTATTTTCAATTTATTTCCGATCAACTGCACAGTTCTAAAAATTACGTCGCATTAACCTACACACGTGCGATTTATCTATACAGATAAAACTGTGCAGTCGGATCGCACAGTTTTAACTGAACGTGTGTGGCCCCCTTAAACATTTTAGTAAATAGACTGTCAGGTGTAATAATAATAAATATAGTCAATATATAAAATAATTCAGACGATATGTACACGTCCATTGCTTAACGTCATTGGCTAAATTTTTTTGGAATCAAAACTTAAAACCATCACAAATTAAAATTGTTTTGCTTTTTACACTAATAATACTAATAACGTTTATTTTTATAACACTGCGTGTAATTGTTATTTACGAAATTGACTGTGTTGAACGGTGATGACGGCCTAATCTTTAACTGATCATCAGTGATCGACAAGATTGTTGAATTTGACAAATTAATCTGCCTGTGAAATACTGAATGTCTTAAAATAATAGTTTTGAACATTATGGAAATCGATATAATCGATATCATCGATAGTAAAAACTATCGATAATCTAAGTATACTATGGGAGGCACTTTGAGTAGACTGTTTGGGTTAGAACTGCCTCTGAAAACACCCAGAGGCAATTCGAGTAAAAAAAGGTTACCTACCTAAATTTCGAGTGTCACCATTATAAATTAAACTTTACAACCTTTTTACGGTTTCCACGAAGTCTGCTACAGCATCTCATCGGTCCGGTTAGGTTAGATTAGGACTCAAGCATGCGCGGGAATTAGTTCAAAAATGCTAATCGTTTGGACCAGGAGCTCTCTGTCCCCGATGAAATCCTCGCAGCGTGCAAGGGTGTGGAGTGTGTTGCCGTCCTCTTTTGTTTTCCTCGCCGGGATCCCGCAATGAGAGTATCCGGGGGACGATGCTCTACTGATCATGTGTAAGAATCAGTTGAAGCACCTGTGCCCTATGAAGAGCTGTGTCAGGTGGTACGACATTAAGCCGTACGTCCTGGTGATTCATCACTCCAACACGTCCGGGGGATCAGGGTACACATCCACACACGATCGCTCCCTTCCGTGCCTTACTGCGTAGGAGCCCCTGTGGCCATTTGACTAGCGTACGGATCCAGAGCTGGAGCGCAAGACGAGATCGATCACCATTAGCAAACGTCCCCAGCCAGTTAGATGTCGTCGGAACTGGTGCTCGTCTGTCAAATTGTATATACCTATATAACTATATTTTTATAAATATATATATATTATGGTTATACATTTTAATGGAAATTTGTTTTCGAGTACTATGGTTTTTGCAATAACATACCTCTTGGGATATAGTTGATCCGGATCATATGGGTTGATGATTGTTTTTATGTATTTGGAAGTGTTAAGTTGTAGGGTATATGACAAGCCATTCAAGTGTATACTTATTACTTCTATATAATTATCTAACTATACTTTAAAATAATAACATTTATGTCAGTAGTATCCCCTAGAGGCCTCATCACCATTATAAGTAAAGCCTATGGAAGAAAAGCTTCTGACAATGTTATATTTAATTAAAGTAATAATATTTAATTAATGAATGAATATGATGCAATAATGATCGATAAAGAGTTTTAAATTGATGATACCTGCAATAAGTATAATTCTATCCTAAAAAGACTTTCGTTTTTAAAGGGTAAAAAACAATTTTCTAAAGAAGGAGCTCTCATATCTCGAAACATTGCAAGTACTGGTGTTCATATTAAACGCATAAATTGGTATATCAAAAATTTTAAATTTTTTCAAAATAAATTCCAGTGGGCTCAATTTAGCCAATGATATAATGACCATTATTAGTGATATTTGTAATTTAAGTAAACGTATATTTGCTGAAGATAAATTTATTTTTTTTAAATTATTGCTTATATTTTGATTTCAAATTTTAAATGGAATTACTAATTGTATTATATACTTTTTTTTAAATATATAATATATACAATTATTAAAAAGTACTTTTTCTAATTTAAAAGAAATGTACCTATTTAGATATAAAACAACAGCTAGATACTACATGTTACAGGTGCAACATTCAGATGCACCAGCAGGGAAAGAGCACGCATAATAGCCAATATTTAGCTTTTTTGTCATTTTATTAAAAGGACGTAGAACCCGCATGTGTTGTCTCTGTCTTATACATGTGCGAAAATTTACTGTCAAAGATAGTAAGATCCCTAAATCTTTGTTTGAAGTAACTCCAGAGACAGAAAAGTTATTAATTTTTTAATCGTTATTCATAGCACTATTTGCATGTGAAAAAGAAATAATATTACATTTATTTATATTTAATGGTAAACTGTTTTAGCGACTCCACAATATAAATTTATCCAACTTCGCTTGTAAAATTAATGCATCTGCTGAAGAAGTAATTTTGGAAAATATTTGTGCATTATCGGCAAATAGAAGTATATCAACCGATTCATCAAAAATAGATGGTAAATCATTAATGAAAATTATGAATAATAGAGGACCAAAATGAGAACTTTGTGGTTAACCAAAACTTACCTGGAAATAATATGAAATATAATGAGAAATTTTTACCGCTTGTGTACGGCAGTTTAAATAGGACCCTAACCAATTAAAAAATGTTCATAAATGCCAGAAGAAATTGTATTAAACTATGTTGTACCTTATCAAAAGCTTTTTGAAAATCAGTATAGATTGAGTCTAGCTGTACACGATCATTTACACTCTATTCAGTTTAAATTGACACACTGGTCAGCAGAAAACTGGTCGTGATCGCACATGTCTCATAGAGCTAGTGTCCGATGTCGCATTACTACCTAATGGAATGTTGGTTGTATGCATGATGGTGGTTGTCGACTCCGATAGTTAACGACGATCAGCGACGGCAGCGACCAATCCACGGAACACATTTCACTGACCAGTCAGACCCCCCCCTGTCTGACTATCACGGCGGCTCAGTATGCATGCCCATAAATATGAAATCATAGTAATAAAGCTTTCATTTGTGAGTGTTTAAATCATTGTAAATAGTTGTTTATAACTTCGAAACTATAGATAAAATAAATATCTCTGGTGGAAGTAATGTCAAAGTTAGGCGTTATGGTTAAACCAAGAAAAGGGGGATAAAACATAATTATTATAATAATTACTGATTAGTACTTAATTTGATGATTAGTCACTTTAAACATTTTATTTGGTTTCTAATAAATTTGTTTTTTATGTGGATGATCCGGTTTGAGTTCTGAATAACCGTATTTGTCTTGGTTCGGGTTTTTATTAACAATTTATATTTCCTGGTTGAGATGGTCAGATTTAAAAAAAAAAATAGAAAATCCGAGCCGAGTTGATCCAGGCTTATAAAAATCTCTGTGAGCTTGGTTCAAATTGGTCTGGGTTGAAAAATATATTTTAGAAATCGGTCTGATCCGGTTAAACAAATTGTCTTAAATATTTGGTCTGGCCTGATTCCATTTTTATAGAACTGATCTATACCCCACTAAATTGTAATCTCATTATAAATCAGCCAAGCTATAATTAAAAATTGCGCTGAATGTATGGATATAATATGGATTCGATAAAATTACATAAACCACAGTCGCGTTGATACATTAAACAAGTTGGTCAAGATCATCTGTTTGTTTAGTGCTCATTCATGTCCGCGAGAGCGCGTTTGGCGAGCGGCCACATGAACCGGACCGGCCCGCCGCCGTTACCATAAATCGTAATCAGTCAGTTGAAGACACCAGTGGTCGTATGTCGTAAGCAGTTGATGCTTCTCCTATTACACCTCGATATGTATCACCGGGAGCTGTGTTAGACAAGATTGCTACACATGCATAACACTAAAAACATTTTTAACCGCAGTCAATCTCAGTTACTGTCTACTGTGTCTACTTGTTTATGGTTTATATTATAAAATTATACAACAAAATCCGTTTAACACTTTATTCGTCCAATTTTTGTTAACATTTGTACGTGTTCTATCTATTTACCATGTCAACGTCACAACCTTAGTTTTAAAAAAAATATTTCAAGATGTGTAGTTATTGGTCGTAAATTCAAAGGTGATAAACTGATATATCAGTTTAATACACCATACACGGACATTTTTGTCATGCGATTTTATTAGGTATAGTATGCTATCTTTTTCCAAATCCAAACAGATACATAGAAACCATAGAAAATACAACTTCTGAAATAGATCGATATTGTTGGTTTGGATTAAAACGATGCATTTTCTGTTTATTAAAAAAAGTTAATTTGTAGTGATTATTTTGAAGACAAGTATGGCTTTTGGGTCCGAGTTAAAATCGCGAAAAATTACAAGTCCTAATCAATGCCGCCCAACAACAGTGAGTGCGGCAATGCAAAATAAATAGAAATTTTTTTTATAACTTAATTTATTAGTCTAGCTAAATATAAATAGTATATATATATACTAAAAAATTATGAATATGTATGAATTAATGCATTTAAATACGTTAAATATCCAAGAAAAATAAAAATTTAGACAAAAAAAAAATTACAATATATATATATAAACACAAATTTAATTAATAATAGAATATAAACGGATTTGGTCGGTATTATTTTTATGTGCTCATTAAATTAACTATTGTCTATTACATTTTTGAGTTTTCATTAAATAAATAATTAATTAAATAACACTTAATGTTAATTTAATACTATTATTGCAATGTGAAATGCAGAATATATTATAAAACTTACCTATTATATGTCTATAAGGTACTTGTAATTCATTTAATATCTTAATAGTATCAATCATGTTCCAAAAAGTAATCAATTAGGTATTTACCCTTACAAGAAAAGTTGTAAAAATAAAAGATATATGAATTGTTCATTGAATATACATAATATATAGGTAATAATAATTAATAGGCAATTATTAATTAGTTCAAGAAATATCTACCTCGGGTGGATGAAATACCGAAGGCAGTTTTATTCGATGTTCTTTATAAATTTGATTTTGTTTGGGTAACCCAGAGTTACACCCTGGCACAATACTGAAAGGTATAATTGATTACAAAAAAAAAAAATTAAAATTAAATTTCACTTTTGTACAGAAACTAGAAAGAGTATGTTGTATAGGTACTTAAATGAATAACTTCAAAAGAGTACACTTGGATAATATGATTTAAATACTGTAATTATACACATAAATTTAATAGATATTTCTTTTTTTTTTTTTTTTTTTTTTTTAATATATATACAATCTGTACACAAGGCACAATAAGAATATAGGCTATAATATTACAGGAGGAAAATCTTGAGTGAAGAAGCCACCCACTGATGACACTTCGTCTTTTATTTTACATACGTATATGTTATTTAACTTATACAAATATTTTTTTTTTTTTTTTTTTTTTTTTTTTTTTTTTTTTTTTTTTTTAAGGGTTTAGTAGGTCTCTGCACCATTTACGCTTGAGACGCCGAGGAGGGTTACCAGGGATGGTTAATACACCTAGATTTTTTATGAGTGGGTTTGGATGTGAGTTAAGGCGTAGGTGGAACCGTTTGTAGTAATTTTTTGCCTCTTCCTGGATTGTTTTCATATGCAGGTCTTTATGAAGTGTGTGATTTGACACATATGGTGGTGAATTGGTTATTTTCCTTAACGCTATATTTTGGAACCTTTGGATTTTATCTAGATTAGAATTTTTCGCATTGCCCCATAGCTGTAGGCCGTAAGTCCAAATTGGCTTTAAGAGAGATTTATAAAGAAGTAATTTAATATTTAATTTTGAATGTTTGTTGTTGACAATTAGGGTTTTGAGCATTCGTAATCGGGAGTTTAATTGTAATCTTTTGGCTTTGATATGGTGAGCCCATGTAAGACGGCGGTCGAGAGTTAGTCCGAGATATTTAACATTTGGGGATGGGGGAATCTGAGTACCAAAAAGCGTTACTTCAGGACATGGTGTTAATTTAAGTGTAAATGTAGTATGTACAGATTTGGATTGGTTAATTTTAAAACGCCACTTTTTGTACCAGTCTTCCATTAATGAAAGATGGTTTTGTAGGTTTTTGGAGGCTATAGTAGGATCTGGACTGGATGATATTATGACTTTGTCGTCCGCATAGTCTGCTACCAATGTGTTGGGTGTGGTCGGTTGGTCAGATGTATAAATATTGTACAGAATTGGGGAGAGGATTCCACCTTGCGGAACGCCTGCTGCAATTCCTGCTATATTAGAGTCAGAAGTACCAAAATGGACCTGGAAGTAACGGTCTGTGAGATATGATTTGAGTATAATGTAGTAAGTTGGGTGTAGAAACTTTTTTAATTTGTATAACAGACCTTCATGCCATACTCTATCAAAGGCCTGGGATACGTCAAGGAATGCGCAGGTGCAGTAATGTTTTTTTTCGAGGGCAAAGGAGACAGCGTCAACAACTCTATGGACTTGGTGAATAGTCGAGTGCTTAGCACGAAAACCAAATTGATAGTCGGGTAAGATTTTTTTATCAAACATAATAGGAAGGATACGTTTAAGCAGAAGTCTTTCCAGTATTTTGCCGAAAAATGGCAATAAACTGATCGGTCTATAAGAATTTAAGGAGTCAGGTGGTTTGTTCGGTTTAGGGATTAGGATGATTTTAGAGTACTTCCAGAGAAGGGGGAAGTAAGAGAGTCTTAGAGTAGCATTGAAAATGTGGGTAAGTAGAGTGATGGCACGTTTGGGTAAGCATCTGGCGACTTCCGCTGTAATTAAGTCGAATCCTGGGGATTTCTTAAGTGAGTATTTTTGTATTGTATATTTTAAGTCACTGGGCGTCAAGTGTTTAACTGGTGGAGACATAGGGAGAGAAGAGTCTAGATACATTTGTACAGTGTTTGTAGTAGCTAGTGAAAATGTTTCAGGGTGAGGTTGAAAAATTTCATGAAGATGATTTTTAAATAGTTCAGCTTTTTCAGCGTCAGAAGAAGCAGGACTACCATCCGGGTTTTTTATTGGGGGCAATGAGGCTTTGTATTGAAGAGTTTGTTTTGTTGCCTTCCAGAGACTCCCATCCTTAGCCGAAAGGTCAGTTAAATGGTTTGCAAATGAAATATCTTTATTTTTAGATAAAACTTTCTTGAGTGAGTTAGACAAGTTATTGTATTTTTGTTTAAGAGATGGGAGACGGTACCGTTGGTATAGGGCTCTTGCTCTCCGTTTTTCCACTATAAGTGTTCGTATATGACTTGGTAAAGAGGGTTGATATGAGGAACAATGACTTACTACAGAGGAGGTTGACCATGCCGCAGACTGAATTATATTTGTGAAGCTATTTACTGCTACATCAATATCATCCGTGGATTTTAATTTGATATCAAGTTTTATATTTTGATTAACAAGATCATGAAATTTATATCGATCAGTTGTGGCATTGAAGAGTTTAGGAGGTTTCGGGCAAGTTAATGGATATGCGTTGAGTGTTAGTATGACTGAAGAATGGTCTGAATTTAAGTCCAAGATATTATCAGTAGAGTGAAATAGGTTAGATGGGATTTTTGAAACAAATATGTCAAGTATATCTGGGTTTTTACGAGCAGAAGTTGGCCAGTAAGTAGGGCCAGGGGGAGCAAGTATTTTAAGTTTTTTTATACATGTGAAGTCTCGTAAGACAAGACCACGTGGGTTATTCGTACGACATCCCCAACTTTGATGTTTGGCGTTAAAGTCACCTCCAACTATAAAATTGTTGCCAAAAGTACAAAAATAGTTATTAAAGTCTGCAACTGTAAGTATATGTTTTGGAGGTGAGTATAGTGCAGCAATTGTTACAGGGATGTTATTTATATTAATTAAAACCGCACATGACTGTAAGAAATTCTGACAGAAGTTTGGGAGAATTTGGAACGCTATGGTGGATTTAATTAATATGGCAACTCCGCCGTGAGCCGTATTATCTGGGTGATTGGCTTTCAGTAATTTGTAACCTGGAATATGTACGTTAGAGTATTGAGTAAAATGTGTTTCGGTAATTAATGCGATATCAATACGTTGGTTTTGTAGTACTGATTCGATTTCATTTACATGATTTCTTAGGCCGTTTGCATTGAATAATAAAATTAAAAGAGATTTGTTTGTGTATGTGTTATTAATCATTTTTTAGTATCTAAAAGACTAGTTATTACTTTGGTAAGTAGAGATATTAAAGGATTTATTAGAGATTTGAAATCCTCTAGAAAGCTTGTTATTGTTTTATTGATATCAGCTGACGGTGAAGGCAGATGGTGATTTGAGGATTGGCCTGAGGTGGCCTGTGCATAGGATAGGGTGGGGTTTGTATTAGTGTCATGAGCAGGGTGGCTGTCTTTTACAATACGTGACTTATCTCTAATATTATCTGATAAAAAAAAATTATTAGTGGCAGGTTTCTTACGTCTTTGGAGGTCCTTGTATACCGCACATCCTTTATAACTGGCTGGATGGCTCCCGTGACAGAGTGCACATGTTGGTGGGGTATCGCGTGGATTTGGACAGGCGGATGATAGGTGGCATGCGCCGCAGCGAACACATCGTGGAGGATAGCCGCAGTACGTTTTGGTGTGACCGTAGTTCTGGCAATTTAGACATTGGCTTATAGTTTTGGCTTTGAAAGGTTCTTCTACTTTAATTTTTGTATGTAATAGAGATGTCAATTTATAAATATCGTTTGATTGGCTGCAGGGTTCCAGGTCGACAAAAAAAAGTGGTAACGGGTGCTTATTTGTTTTATGTAAAACATTGGTAATATTTCTTACTTCAAATTGACGAAATTCTAATTCAGATTTTATGAGACTAGTTGGCGTCGATGGATGTAAGTTGCGAATTACAACTCGGACAGGTTTGTCTTGTTGAAGTTGGTAGGTGTGGTATTCGGCTTTTTCTTCCTTTAAATACCGTATTAGTGATCTATAAGCGTCTGGAGTGCTGGTTTGAATTTTTAGTCTATCTGTAGATGATTTACAGACAAAGTTTTCAACACCGATTAGCTCTATAAGTACTGTGCATAGTTCCGGAAAGTTCTCGACGCCTCTTACGAAAACTGGAGGAGGAGCTTTGATTGGCGGAACATTTGTATTTGCACTATCAGTCTGTGTGTTATTGGTATCTTCGTTATTTTTGGTATTATCATTGAGCTGGTTGTCATTTAGACCGTCCATCTGATTTGAGTCCTGATCTTCGTTTGAAGCGAGAACCTCAAAACGATTTGCTGACGCGAATATTTTTTTTTTTGGTTTAGGTTGATGAACACTTGGAGAGTTCGGCGTAGAGTTAGAAGAACTAGAGTGGTTTCTTTTAGGTTTTTGCTGTATGGTCCAACTTTCATCTGATTGCCTATTCTTGCTTACAATTTTTATCGGAGATACGATATTATTATTTTTACTGTTCATTTTGATTAAAATGAGTTGGATGTAAATAGAATAGAATTAATGAGTTTCTAAATAGTATAATATCAGTCAATCGCAGTCGCGATAAGAACGATGATGAAGACGGTGGGTTGCGATAGCTTAATTAGATTGTTGTATAATAACGAGACCGCCGAGGCGGCCGCCGATGAGACCGTATGCGTTACACTGACAATATTACTGAGGACGTAATATTTTTATCGTTTATTGTGTGCAGACTTTAGTTAAAATAGAAGAGTAAATAGAACTTAGTCTATGTCACATCTTTGATTAACCGGATAGAGAGAAAAACACAATAATAATAAATTAATGAACATTATAGAAAGATTAATTAATTAGCTTAGGCGCACTATACACACGTGCGTACCGATCGGCGGCTATCGCGGAACTGAATAGATATTTCTATTGAATAATATTTTAAATATATATTGTAGTAATACTTAGTATTTTCAATATTATTCCATTCATAAAGTAACTACAATAAACTACAATATGTTTTTACAAAAATAAACATACTAAGGAGATGTAGAAAATCAAGGAATTAAAAAAATTACCATTACTTTAATTTATATTTAATATGAAAATGGTTTCAACAAATTGTAATTTTTAATTATAACACAAGTAGGCAGCATGTCTATATATGCTCCACAAAACACTATTCCCCCAAAACATGCGGTTAATTAACAAAAATTGTATTATTGAAAATAGATTTAAGTTAATCAAAATCCGTTTAAGTTGCTCATTATTTAAATTTAATTCATATACTATTTTTTTATGGCTGCAAGCATCGTGCATCGTATTTTCGTATAGAAATATGAACATTTTGAGCCTTCATCGGGTAGGCAGCGCTCCCGGTGGAAATCACAAGTGGTTTTACTCCTATATATCCACCTTGGTCGTGAGGTTCATGAGATTTACGGCGGCACACACATAAAACGATGAACGTTACAACATGCAATCAAAACTGGGGAAACGTACAAACCACTTGTCTCCCCCGTCGTCAACACACACAACATACGGCACTACAGGTAATTCGGGTAACTTACACACAGGCAGCAACGGACGATAAACGTCACATTCCAAAGGCTCACCGTGTGATGTCTGGGTGCCACAGCAATATAACTCAAGCTGCGGGATTATCGGCTGACATGATGTGTTATCAGAGACAATCGAATAACAAGGAACAAATTTGATGTGTTAGATTGGAAACGTATGTTTTAAACGACTCGTGGGGGACTGTCTGTCAACCACGACAGTACGATGGAGGAATCCGACCAGGCCAGTACGCCGACGATGTCGAGTTGTGGTGATAATATATTTCGAATACGGGCTAATAATACCGTGGCGTTCAGCTTGAGTGAAATGTGGGACCAATTCAGGAGTCAATTTTTGTCACTTTTAATAAATAAAATAAACTTATTATTAATACATAAAAAGGTGAGGTAGAAAATGGAATAACGAATGTATAGTTTTAGCTATTTCTCTTTAATTGATTGTATTGAAAATATTGATGTCATAATTAGTATTAATAATTTGGTATATTTGGAGATATTTATTTTAATGAAAAGTATTTTATTCTTATTATTAAAAATTTGAAGTTGAATATTAAAAGTTAATTCTTGAACTGCTTCTAATGTTTTAATTTTGAAATTGGAATGGGACTTTATGTATTTGATTATCGTATTTATGTTTATTGTGTTTTTGTTAATAACTGTATTTATATCTTTAATTCCTGTTGCAATGATCTTTTCTGTGTTCTAAAATAAAAATAATAATTTACCTTTTGGAGTTGTTATTCTTCAATTACATTATACTTACACTGCTATAATAATATTTTTCCTTGTTACGCTTTTGGCCATCAAATGGTCTGTATGTATCCTTATGTCATTAATAGAACGTAGTCAACCATTTGATGGTCAAAAGCGGAACAAGGGGGTGACTCTCAATTAATTTCCTCATTTTTTTTAAAAAACCCCAATAGTTCCTTAAAATCCCCATAAAATATCATTTAAAATCCATATAACTACTTATTATTCTATAAATAAAGAATAATACCCCATCGAAATCCATTAATTTCCTCATTTTTCTTTAAAAAATCTTTAAAATTCCAATAATTCTTCAAAAACCCCTGGAAAACTGAGGAAAAATCCATCAACTTATTCATAATTATTTAAAAAAAGCCGTAATACCCCATCGAAATCCTTTAATTTCGTCATTTATTGATAAAAAATCCCAATTATTCCATAAAAACCCCATGAAATCTTATTCAAAATCCATAAAACTACTTATCAATCTTTAAATAAAGCATAATACCCCATCGAAATCCATTAATTTCCTTATTTTTCTTTAAAAAATCATTAAAATTCCAATAATTATTCAAAAACCCCTGGAAAACTGAGGAAAAATCAATCAACTTATTTAAAATTATTTAAAAACAGCCGTAATACTCCATTATTCCTTAAAATCCCCAATTAATCTCATTCAAAATCCATAAAACTACTTATCAATCATTAAATAATGCATAATACCCCATCGAAATCAATTAATTTCCTCATTTTTCTTTAAAAAATGCCAATTATTCCTTAAAATCCCCATTAAATCTCATTCAAAATCCATAAAACTACTTATCAATCATTAAATAAAGCATAATACCCCATCGAAATCCAATAATTTCCTCATTTTTCCTTAAAAAATCATTAAAATTCTTAAAATTCTTCAAAAACCCCTGGAAAACTGAGGAAAAATCAATCAACTTATTTAAAATTATTTAAAAAAAGCCGTAATACCCCATCGAAATCCATTAATTTCCTCATTTTTCTTTAAAAAATCCCAATTATTCCTTAAAATCCCCATTAAATCTCATTCAAAATCCATAAAACTACTTATCAATCATTAGATAAAGCATAATACCCCATCGAAATCCATTAATTTCCTCATTTTTCCTTAAAAAATCATTAAAATTCCTGAAATTCTTCAAGAACCCCTGGAAACTGAGGAAAAATCAATCAACTTATTTATAATTATTTAAAAAAAGCCGTAATACCCCATCGAAATCCATTAATTTCCTCATTTTTCCTTAAAAAATCATTAAAATTCCAATAATTCTTCAAAAACCCCTGGAAAACTGAGGAAAAATCCATCAACTTATTTATAATTATTTAAAAAAAGCCGTAATACCCCATCGAAATCCTTTAATTTCCTCATTTATTGATAAAAAATCCCAATTATTCCATAAAAACCCCATGAAATCTTATTCAAAATCCATAAAACTACTTATCAATCTTTAAATAAAGCATAATACCCCATCGAAATCCATTAATTTCCTTATTTTTCTTTAAAAAATCATTAAAATTCCAATAATTATTCAAAAACCCCTGGAAAACTGAGGAAAAATCAATCAAATTATTTATAATTATTTAAAAAAAGCAGTAATACCCCATCGAAATCCATTAATTTCCTCATTTTTCCTTAAAAAATCATTAAAATTCCAAAAATTCTTCATCAACCCCTGGAAAACTGAGGAAAAATCAATCAACTTATTTAAAATTATTTAAAAACAGCCGTAATACTCCATTATTCCTTAAAATCCCCAATTAATCTCATTCAAAATCCATAAAACTACTTATCAATCATTAAATAATGCATAATACCCCATCGAAATCAATTAATTTCCTCATTTTTCTTTAAAAAATGCCAATTATTCCTTAAAATCCCCATTAAATCTCATTCAAAATCCATAAAACTACTTATCAATCATTAAATAAAGCATAATACCCCATCGAAATCCAATAATTTCCTCATTTTTCCTTAAAAAATCATTAAAATTCTTAAAATTCTTCAAAAACCCCTGGAAAACTGAGGAAAAATCAATCAACTTATTTAGAATTATTTAAAAAAAGCCGTAATACACCATCGAAATCCATTAATTTCCTCATTTTTCTTTAAAAAATCCCAATTATTCCTTAAAATCCCCATTAAATCTCATTCAAAATCCATAAAACTACTTATCAATCATTAGATAAAGCATAATACCCCATCGAAATCCATTAATTTCCTTATTTTACTTTAAAAAATCCCAATTATTCCTTAAAAACCCCATTAAATCTCATTCAAAATCCATAAAACTACTTATCAGTCTTTAAATAAAGCATAATACCCCAACGAACTCCATTAATTTCCTCATTTTTCCTTAAAAAATCATTAAAATTCCTGAAATTCTTCAAGAACCCCTGGAAACTGAGGAAAAATCAATCAACTTATTTATAATTATTTAAAAAAAGCGGTAATACCCCATCGAAATCCATTAAGTTCCTTATCTTTCTTTAAAAAATCCCAATTATTCCTTAAAAACCCCATTAAATCTCATTCAAAATCCATAAAACTACTTATCAATCTTTCAATAAAGCATAATACCCCAACATAATCCATTGATTTCCTCATTTTTCCTTAACAAATCATTAAAATTCCAAAAATTCTTCAAAAACACCTGGAAAACTGAGGAAAAATCAATCAAATTATTTATAATTATTTAAAAAAAGCCGTAATACCCCATCGAAATCCATTAATTTCCTCATTTTTCCTTAAAGAATCATTAAAATTCCAAAAATTCTTCATCAACCCCTGGAAAACTGAGGAAAAATCAATCAACTTATTTATAATTATTTAAAAATAGCCGTAATACCCCATCGAAATCCTTTAATTTCCTCATTTATTGATAAAAAATCCCAATTATTCCATAAAAACCCCATGAAATCTTATTCAAAATCCATAAAACTACTTATCAATCTTTAAATAAAGCATAATACCCCATCGAAATCCATTAATTTCCTTATTTTTCTTTAAAAAATCATTAAAATTCCAATAATTATTCAAAAACCCCTGGAAAACTGAGGAAAAATCAATCAAATTATTTATAATTATTTAAAAAAAGCAGTAATACCCCATCAAAATCCATTAATTTCCTCATTTTTCCTTAAAAAATCATTAAAATTCCAAAAATTCTTCATCAACCCCTGGAAAACTGAGGAAAAATCAATCAACTTATTTAAAATTATTTAAAAACAGCCGTAATACTCCATTATTCCTTAAAATCCCCAATTAATCTCATTCAAAATCCATAAAACTACTTATCAATCATTAAATAATGCATAATACCCCATCGAAATCCATTAATTTCCTCATTTTTCTTTAAAAAATCCCAATTATTCCTTAAAATCCCCATTAAATCTCATTCAAAATCCATAAAACTACTTATCAATCATTAAATAAAGCATAATACCCCATCGAAATCCAATAATTTCCTCATTTTTCCTTAAAAAATCATTAAAATTCTTAAAATTCTTCAAAAACCCCTGGAAAACTGAGGAAAAATCAATCAACTTATTTAAAATTATTTAAAAAAAGCCGTAATACCCCATCGAAATCCATTAATTTCCTCATTTTTCTTTAAAAAATCCCAATTATTCCTTAAAATCCCCATTAAATCTCATTCAAAATCCATAAAACTACTTATCAATCATTAGATAAAGCATAATACCCCATCGAAATCCATTAATTTCCTCATTTTTCCTTAAAAAATCATTAAAATTCTTAAAATTCTTCAAAAACCCCTGGAAAACTGAGGAAAAATCAATCAACTTATTTAAAATTATTTAAAAAAAGCCGTAATACCCCATCGAAATCCATTAATTTCCTTATTTTACTTTAAAAAATCCCAATTATTCCTTAAAAA
>NC_040879.1:15006252-15067824 GCF_003676215.2 Rhopalosiphum maidis
GCGGCTGGCATTCGGATCCAACAACAACGGCGGATTAATGGACCAGGGCTTTGAAAAACCTTCCTAACACTGGAATACCGTGGAACCATTTGAAAAAAAAAAAACAATTACATTGGAACGACACGCAGCCACCTGAATAACTAATAGGAGGGTGGTAGTCCTAGAAAATCTGCATCAAATTTCGAATCTAAAAGGTAAATAATTAAGATTTTATTATTAGATTATTACTTCAAAAATAGTCTTATAGGTATCAATCAACAGATTTACAGTGATGGGTGAAGGATCGAAGAAGAAGAGTTGCGGCTGGCATTCGGATCCAACAACAACGGCGGATTAATGGACCTAGGTTTAGTAAATCCCCCTAACGCCTGAAATACTGTGGAAACCATTTGAAAAAAATAACAATACATTGGAACGACACGCAGCTAACTCAATAACTAATAGGAGGTGTGTAGTCCTAGAAAATCTGCATCAAATCTCGAATCTAGAAGGTAAATTTTGATATTCTTTATCTTAATATTATCACTTCAAAAATATAATTTATGGTAATCAATCAATAGATTTACAAGTGATGGGTGAAGGATCGAGGAAGAAGAGTTGCGGCTGGCATTCGGATCCAACAACAACAGCGGATTAATGGACCAGGGCTTTGAAAAACCTTCCTTAAGACTGGAATACCGTGGAACCATTTGAAAAAAAATAACAATTACATTGGAACGACACGCAGCCACCTGAATAACTAATAGGAGGTGTGTAGTCCTAGAAAATCTGCATTAAATCTCGAATCTAGAAGGTAAAAAATTAAAGATTTTAGTATTAGATAATTACTTCGAAAATAAAATTTATTGTAATCAATCAATAGATTTACAAGTGATGGGTGAAGCATCGAAGAAGAAGAGTTGCGGCTGGCATTCGGATCCAACAACAACGGCGGATGAATGGACCTAGGTTTTGAAAATTCCCCTAACGCCTGGATTACCTTGGAACCATTTGAAAAAAATAACAATTACAATGGAATGACACGCAGCCACCTGAATAACTAATAGGAGGTGTGTAGTCCTACAAAATCTGCATCAAATTTCGAATCTAAAAGGTAAATAATTAAAGATTTTATTATTAGATTATTACTTCAAAAATATAGTTTATGGTAATCAATCAACAGATTTACAAGTGATGGGTGAAGGATCGAAGAAGAAGAGTTGCGGCTGGCATTCGGATCCAAAATCAACGGCGGATTAATGGACCTAGGTTTAGTAAATCCCCCTAACGCCTGAAATACTGTGGAACCATTTGAAAAAAATAACAAATACATCGAAACGCCACCCAACCAACTCAATAACTAATAGGAGGTCTGTAGTCCTAGAAAATCTGCAACAAATCTCGAATCTAGAAGGTAAATAATTAAGGTTTTTATTATTAGATTATTAATTCAAAAATATAATTTATGGTAATCCATCAATAGATTTACATGTGATGGGTGAAAAATTATAGAAGAAGAGTTGCGGCTGGCATTCGGATCCAACAACAACGGCGGATTAATGGACCAGGGCTTAGAAAAACCTTCCTTAAGACTGGAATACCGTGGAACCATTTGAAAAAAAATAACAATTACATTGGAACGACACGCAGCCACCTGAATAACTAATAGGAGGTGTGTAGTCCTAGAAAATCTGCATCAAATCTCGAATCTAGAAGGTAAATTTTGATAGTCTTTATCTTAATGTTATCACTTCATAAATATAAGTTATAGTAACCAATGAATAGATTTACATGTGATGGGTGAAAACTTATAGAAGAAGAGTTGCGGCTGGCATTCGGATCCAAAATCAACGGCGGATTAATGGACCTAGGTTTTGAAAAACCCCCTAAAGACTGGAATACCGTTGAAACCATTTGAAAAAAATAATAAATACATCGAAACGCCACCCAACCAACTCAATAACTAATAGGAGGTCAATTGTTCTGGAAAATAAGCATCAAATCTCGAATCTAGAAGGTAAATTTGATAGTCTTTATCTTAATATTATCACTTCATAAATATAAGTTATGGTAACCAATGAATCGATTTACAAGTGATGGGTGAAGCATCGAAGAAGAGTTGCGGCTGGCATTCGGATCCAACAACAATGACGGATTAATGGACCTAGGTTTTGGAAATCCCCTAAAGCCTGGAATACCGTAGAACCATTTGAAAAAAATAACAATTTCATTGGAACGACACGCAGCCACCTGAATAACTAATAGGAGGTGTGTAGTCCTAGAAAATCTGCATCAAATCTCGAATCTAGAAGGTAAATAATTAAAGATTTTATTATTAGATAATTACTTCGAAAATAAAATTTATTGTAATCAATCAATAGATTTACAAGTGATGGGTGAAGCATCGAAGAAGAAGAGTTGCGGCTGGCATTCGGATCCAACAACAACGGCGGATGAATGGACCTAGGTTTTGAAATTCCCCTAACGCCTGGATTACCTTGGAACCATTTGAAAAAATAACAATTACATTGGAACGACACGCAGCCACCTGAATAACTAATAGGAGGTGTGTAGTCCTACAAAATCTGCATCAAATTTCGAATCTAAAAGGTAAATAATTAAAGATTTTATTATTAGATTATTACTTCAAAAATATAGTTTATGGTAATCAATCAACAGATTTACAAGTGATGGGTGAAGGATCGAAGAAGAAGAGTTGCGGCTGGCATTCGGATCCAAAATCAACGGCGGATTAATGGACCTAGGTTTAGTAAATCCCCCTAACGCCTGAAATACTGTGGAACCATTTGAAAAAAATAACAAATACATCGAAATGCCACCCAACCAACTCAATAACTAATAGGAGGTCTGTAGTCCTAGAAAATCTGCAACAAATCTCGAATCTAGAAGGTAAATAATTAAGGTTTTTATTATAGATTATTAATTCAAAAATATAATTTATGGTAATCCATCAATAGATTTACATGTGATGGGTGAAAAATTATAGAAGAAGAGTTGCGGCTGGCATTCGGATCCAACAACAACGGCGGATTAATGGACCAGGGCTTAGAAAACCTTCCTTAAGACTGGAATACCGTGGAACCATTTGAAAAAAAATAACAATTACATTGGAACGACACGCAGCCACCTGAATAACTAATAGGAGGTGTGTAGTCCTAGAAAATCTGCATCAAATCTCGAATCTAGAAGGTAAATTTTGATAGTCTTTATCTTAATGTTATCACTTCATAAATATAATTTATGGTAATCAATCAATAGATTTACAAGTGATGGGTGAAGGATCGAGGAAGAAGAGTTGCGGCTGGCATTCGGATCCAACAACAACAGCGGATTAATGGACCTAGGTTTAGTAAATCCCCCTAACGCCTGAAATACTGTGGAACCATTTGAAAAAAATAACAAATACATCGAAATGCCACCCAACCAACTCAATAACTAATAGGAGGTCTGTAGTCCTAGAAAATCTGCAACAAATCTCGAATCTAGAAGGTAAATAATTAAGGTTTTTATTATTAGATTATTAATTCAAAAATATAATTTATGGTAATCCATCAATAGATTTACATGTGATGGGTGAAAAATTATAGAAGAAGAGTTGCGGCTGGCATTCGGATCCAACAACAACGGCGGATTAATGGACCAGGGCTTAGAAAAACCTTCCTTAAGACTGGAATACCGTGGAACCATTTGAAAAAAAATAACAATTACATTGGAACGACACGCAGCCACCTGAATAACTAATAGGAGGTGTGTAGTCCTAGAAAATCTGCATCAAATCTCGAATCTAGAAGGTAAATTTTGATAGTCTTTATCTTAATGTTATCACTTCATAAATATAATTTATGGTAATCAATCAATAGATTTACAAGTGATGGGTGAAGGATCGAGGAAGAAGAGTTGCGGCTGGCATTCGGATCCAACAACAACAGCGGATTAATGGACCTGGGTTTGAAAAACCCCCTAAAGACTGGAATACCGTTGAAACCATTTGAAAAAATAATAAATACATCGAAACGCCACCCAACCAACTCAATAACTAATAGGAGGTCTGTAGCCCTAGAAAATCTGCAACAAATCTCGAATCTAGAAGGTAAATAATTAAGGTTTTTATTATTAGATTATTAATTCAAAAATATAATTTATGGTAATCAATCAATAGATTTACATGTGATGGGTGAAAACTCAAATAACAAGAGTTGCTGCTGGCATTCGGATCCAAAAACAACGGCGGATTAATAGACCTAGGTTTTGAAAAACCCCCTAAAGACTGGAATACCGTTGAAACCATTTGAAAAAAATAATAAATACATCGAAACGCCACCCAACCAACTCAATAACTAATAGGAGGTCTGTAGTCCTAGAAAATCTGCAACAAATCTCGAATCTAGAAGCTAAATAATTAAGGTTTTTATTATTAGATTATTAATTCAAAAATATAATTTATGGTAATCCATCAATAGATTTACATGTGATGGGTGAAAACTTATAGAAGAAGAGTTGCGGCTGGCATTCGGATCCAACAACAACGGCGGATTAAAGGACCTAGGATTCGAATGTCCCCCTAAAGACTGGAATACCGTGGAACCGTTTGAAAAAAATAACAAATACATTGGAACGACACGCAGCCAACTCAATAACTAATAGGAGGTCAATTGTTCTGGAAAATAAGCATCAAATCTCGAATCTAGAAGGTAAATAATTAAGGTTTTTATTATTAGATTATTAATTCAAAAATATAGTTTATGGTAATCAATCAACAGATTTACAAGTGATGGGTGAAGGATCGAAGAAGAAGAGTTGCGGCTGGCATTCGGATCCAAAATCAACGGCGGATTAAAGGACCTAGGATTCGAATATCCCCCTAAAGACTGGAATACCGTTGAAACCATTTGAAAAAAATAATAAATACATCGAAACGCCACCCAACCAACTCAATAACTAATAGGAGGTCTGTAGCCCTAGAAAATCTGCAACAAATCTCGAATCTAGAAGGTAAATAATTAAGGTTTTTATTATTAGATTATTAATTCAAAAATATAATTTATGGTAATCCATCAATAGATTTACATGTGATGGGTGAAAACTTATAGAAGAAGAGTTGCGGCTGGCATTCGGATCCAACAACAACGGCGGATTAAAGGACCTAGGATTCGAATGTCCCCCTAAAGACTGGAATACCGTGGAACCGTTTGAAAAAAATAACAAATACATTGGAACGACACGCAGCCAACTCAATAACTAATAGGAGGTGTGTAGTCCTAGAAAATCTGCATCAAATCTCGAATCTAGAAGGTAAATTTTGATAGTCTTTATTTTAATGTTATCACTTCATAAATATAAGTTATAGTAACCAATGAATAGATTTACATGTGATGGGTGAAAACTTATAGAAGAAGAGTTGGGGCTGGCATTCGGATCCAAAATCAACGGCGGATTAATGGACCTAGGTTTTGAAAAACCCCCTAAAGACTGGAATACCGTTGAAACCATTTGAAAAAAATAATAAATACATCGAAACGCCACCCAACCAACTCAATAACTAATAGGAGGTCAATTGTTCTGGAAAATAAGCATCAAATCTCGAATCTAGAAGGTAAATTTTGATAGTCTTTATCTTAATATTATCACTTCATAAATATAAGTTATGGTAACCAATGAATAGATTTACAAGTGATGGGTGAAGCATCGAAGAAGAGTTGCGGCTGGCATTCGGATCCAACAACAATGACGGATTAATGGACCTAGGTTTTGGAAATCCCCCTAAAGCCTGGAATACCGTAGAACCATTTGAAAAAAATAACAATTTCATTGGAACGACACGCAGCCACCTGAATAACTAATAGGAGGTGTGTAGTCCTAGAAAATCTGCATCAAATCTCGAATCTAGAAGGTAAATAATTAAAGATTTTATTATTAGATTATTACTTCAAATATATAATTTATGGTAATCAATCAATAGATTTACATGTGATGGGTGAAAACTCAAATAACAAGAGTTGCTGCTGGCATTCGGATCCAAAAACAACGGCGGATTAATAGACCTAGGTTTTGAAAAACCCCCTAAAGACTGGAATACCGTTGAAACCATTTGAAAAAAATAATAAATACATCGAAACGCCACCCAACCAACTCAATAACTAATAGGAGGTCTGTAGCCCTAGAAAATCTGCAACAAATCTCGAATCTAGAAGGTAAATAATTAAGGTTTTTATTATTAGATTATTAATTCAAAAATATAATTTATGGTAATCCATCAATAGATTTACATGTGATGGGTGAAAACTTATAGAAGAAGAGTTGCGGCTGGCATTCGGATCCAACAACAACGGCGGATTAAAGGACCTAGGATTCGAATGTCCCCCTAAAGACTGGAATACCGTGGAACCGTTTGAAAAAAATAACAAATACATTGGAACGACACGCAGCCAACTCAATAACTAATAGGAGGTCAATTGTTCTGGAAAATAAGCATCAAATCTCGAATCTAGAAGGTAAATTTTGATAGTCTTTATCTTAATATTATCACTTCATAAATATAAGTTATGGTAACCAATGAATAGATTTACAAGTGATGGGTGAAGCATCGAAGAAGAGTTGCGGCTGGCATTCAGATCCAACAACAATGACGGATTAATGGACCTAGGTTTTGGAAATCCCCCTAAAGCCTGGAATACCGTAGAACCATTTGAAAAAAATAACAATTTCATTGGAACGACACGCAGCCACCTGAATAACTAATAGGAGGTGTGTAGTCTTAAAAAATCTGCATCAAATCTCGAATCTAGAAGGTAAATAATTAAAGATTTTATTATTAGATTATTACTTCAAATATATAATTGATGGTAATCAATCAATAGATTTACATGTGATGGGTGAAAACTCAAATAACAAGAGTTGCTGCTGGCATTCGGATCCAAAAACAACGGCGGATTAATGGACCTAGGTTTTGAAAAACCCCCTAAAGACTGGAATACCGTTGAAACCATTTGAAAAAAATAATAAATACATCGAAACGCCACCCAACCAACTCAATAACTAATAGGAGGTCTGTAGCCCTAGAAAATCTGCAACAAATCTCGAATCTAGAAGGTAAATAATTAAGGTTTTTATTATTAGATTATTAATTCAAAAATATAATTTATGGTAATCCATCAATAGATTTACATGTGATGGGTGAAAACTTATAGAAGAAGAGTTGCGGCTGGAATTCGGATCCAACAACAACGGCGGATTAAAGGACCTAGGATTCGAATGTCCCCCTAAAGACTGGAATACCGTGGAACCGTTTGAAAAAAATAACAAATACATTGGAACGACACGCAGCCAACTCAATAACTAATAGGAGGTCAATTGTTCTGGAAAATAAGCATCAAATCTCGAATCTAGAAGGTAAATTTTGATAGTCTTTATCTTAATATTATCACTTCATAAATATAAGTTATGGTAACCAATGAATAGATTTACAAGTGATGGGTGAAGCATCGAAGAAGAGTTGCGGCTGGCATTCAGATCCAACAACAATGACGGATTAATGAACCTAGGTTTTGGAAATCCCCCTAAAGCCTGGAATACCGTAGAACCATTTGAAAAAAATAACAATTTCATTGGAACGACACGCAGCCACCTGAATAACTAATAGGAGGTGTGGAGTCCTACAAAATCTGCATCAAATCTCGAATCTAGAAGGTAAATAATTAAAGATTTTATTATTAGATTATTACTTCAAATATATAATTTATGGTAATCAATCAATAGATTTACATGTGATGGGTGAAAACTCAAATAACAAGAGTTGCTGCTGGCATTCGGATCCAAAAACAACGGCGGATTAATGGACCTAGGTTTTGAAAAACCCCCTAACGCCTGAAATACTGTGGAACCATTTGAAAAAAATAACAAATACATTGGAACGACACGCAGCAAACTCAATAACTAATAGGAGGTGTGTAGTCCTAGAAAATCTGCATCAAATCTCGAATCTAGAAGTTAAATTTTGATATTCTTTATCTTAATATTATCACTTCAAAAATATAATTTATGGTAATCAATCAATAGATTTACAAGTGATGGGTGAAGGATCGAGGAAGAAGAGTTGCGGTTGGCATTCGGATCCAACAACAACAGCGGATTAATGGACCAGGGCTTTGAAAAACCTTCCTTAACACTGGAATACCGTGGAACCATTTGAAAAAAAAAAACAATTACATTGGAACGACACGCAGCCACCTGAATAACTAATAGGAGGTGTGGAGTCCTACAAAATCTGCATCAAATTTCGAATCTAAAAGGTAAATAATTAAAGATTTTATTATTAGATTATTACTTAAAAAATATAGTTTATGGTAATCAATCAACAGATTTACAAGTGATGGGTGAAGGATCGAAGAAGAAGAGTTGCGGCTGGCATTCGGATCCAAAATCAACGGCGGATTAAAGGACCTAGGATTCGAATATCCCCCTAAAGACTGGAATACCGTTGAAACCATTTGAAAAAAATAATAAATACATCGAAACGCCACCCAACCAACTCAATAACTAATAGGAGGTCTGTAGTGCTAGAAAATCTGCAACAAATCTCGAATCTAGAAGGTAAATAATTAAGGTTTTTATTATTAGATTATTAATTCAAAAATATAGTTTATGGTAATCAATCAACAGATTTACAAGTGATGGGTGAAGGATCGAAGAAGAAGAGTTGCGGCTGGCATTCGGATCCAAAATCAACGGCGGATTAAAGGACCTAGGATTCGAATATCCCCCTAAAGACTGGAATACCGTTGAAACCATTTGAAAAAAATAATAAATACATCGAAACGCCACCCAACCAACTCAATAACTAATAGGAGGTCTGTAGCCCTAGAAAATCTGCAACAAATCTCGAATCTAGAAGGTAAATAATTAAGGTTTTTATTATTAGATTATTAATTCAAAAATATAATTTATGGTAATCCATCAATAGATTTACATGTGATGGGTGAAAACTTATAGAAGAAGAGTTGCGGCTGGCATTCGGATCCAACAACAACGGCGGATTAAAGGACCTAGGATTCGAATGTCCCCCTAAAGACTGGAATACCGTGGAACCGTTTGAAAAAAATAACAAATACATTGGAACGACACGCAGCCAACTCAATAACTAATAGGAGGTCAATTGTTCTGGAAAATAAGCATCAAATCTCGAATCTAGAAGGTAAATTTTGATAGTCTTTATCTTAATATTATCACTTCATAAATATAAGTTATGGTAACCAATGAATAGATTTACAAGTGATGGGTGAAGCATCGAAGAAGAGTTGCGGCTGGCATTCAGATCCAACAACAATGACGGATTAATGGACCTAGGTTTTGGAAATCCCCCTAAAGCCTGGAATACCGTAGAACCATTTGAAAAAAATAACAAATACATTGGAACGACACGCAGCAAACTCAATAACTAATAGGAGGTGTGTAGTCCTAGAAAATCTGCATCAAATCTCGAATCTAGAAGTTAAATTTTGATATTCTTTATCTTAATATTATCACTTCAAAAATATAATTTATGGTAATCAATCAATAGATTTACAAGTGATGGGTGAAGGATCGAGGAAGAAGAGTTGCGGATGGCATTCGGATCCAACAACAACAGCGGATTAATAGACCTAGGTTTTGAAAAACCTCCTAAAGACTGGAATACTGTTGAAACCATTTGAAAAAAATAACAATTACATTGGAACGACACGCAGCAACCTGAATAACTAATAGGAGGTGTGTAGTCCTAGAAAATCTGCATCAAATCTCGAATCTAGAAGGTAAATTTTGATATTCTTTATCTTAATATTATCACTTCAAAAATATAATTTATGGTAATCAATCAATAGATTTACAAGTGATGGGTGAAGGATCGAGGAAGAAGAGTTGCGGATGGCATTCGGATCCAACAACAACGGCGGATTAATAGACCTAGGTTTTGAAAATCCTCCTTACGCCTGGAATACCGTGGAACCATTTGAAAAAAATAACAAATACATCGAAACGCCACGCAACCAACTCAATAACTTATAAGAGGTCAATTGTTTTGGAAAATATGCATCAAATCTCGAATCTAGATGGTAAATTTTGATAGTCTTTATCTTAATGTTATCACTTCATAAATATAAGTTATGGTAACCAATGAATAGATTTACATGTGATGGGTGAAAACTTATAGAAGAAGAGTTGCGGCTGGCATTCGGATCCAACAACAACGGCGGATTAAAGGACCTTGGATTCGAATATCCCCCTAAAGACTGGAATACCGTGGAACCGTTTGAAAAAAATAACAAATACATTGGAACGACACGCAGCCAACTCAATAACTAATAGGAGGTCAATTGTTCTGGAAAATAAGCATCAAATCTCGAATCTAGAAGGTAAATTTTGATAGTCTTTATCTTAATATTATCACTTCATAAAAATAATTTATGGTAACCAATGAATAGATTTACAAGTGATGGGTGAAGCATCGAAGAAGAGTTGCGGCTGTCATTCGGATCCAACAACAACAGCGGATTAATGGACCAGGGCTTTGAAAAACCTTCCTTAAGACTGGAATACCGTGGAACCATTTGAAAAAAAATAACAATTACATTGGAACGACACGCAGCCACCTGAATAACTAATAGGAGGTGTGTAGTCCTAGAAAATCTGCATCAAATCTCGAATCTAGAAGGTAAAAAATTAAAGATTTTAGTATTAGATTATTACTTCAAAAATATAATTTATGGTTATCAATCAATAGATTTACAAGTGATGGGTGAAGGATCGATGAAGAAGAGTTGCGGCTGGCAATCGGATCTAACAACAACAACGGATTAATGGACCTAGGTTTAGTAAATCCCCCTAACGCCTGGAATACCGTGGAACCGTTTGAAAAAAATAACAAATACATCGGAAGGACACGCAGCCAACTCAATAACTAATAGGAGGTCAATTGTTCTGGAAAATATGTATCAAATCTCGAATCTAGATGGTAAATTTTGATAGTCATTATCTTAATGTTATCACTTCATAAATATAAGTTATGGTAACTAATGAATAGATTTACATGTGATGGGTGAAAACTTATAGAAGAAGAGTTGCGGCTGGCATTCGGATCCAAAATCAACGGCGGATTAATGGACCTAGGTTTTGAAAATTCCCCTAACGCCTGGATTACCTTGGAACCATTTGAAAAAAATAACAATAACATTGGAACGACACGCAGCCACCTGAATAACTAATAGGAGGTGTGGAGTCCTACAAAATCTGCATCAAATTTCGAATCTAAAAGGTAAATAATTAAGGTTTTTATTATTAGATTATTAATTCAAAAATATAATTTATGGTAATCCATCAATAGATTTACATGTGATGGGTGAAAACTAATAGAAGAAGAGTTGCGGCTGGCATTCGGATCCAACAACAACGGCGGATGAATGGACCTAGGTTTTGAAAATTCCCCTAACGCCTGGATTACCTTGGAACCATTTGAAAAAAATAACAATTACATTGGAACGACACGCAGCCACCTGAATAACTAATAGGAGGTGTGGAGTCCTACAAAATCTGCATCAAATTTCGAATCTAAAAGGTAAATAATTAAAGATTTTATTATTAGATTATTACTTCAAAAATATAATTTATGGTAATCCATCAATAGATTTACATGTGATGGGTGAAAAATTATAGAAGAAGAGTTGCGGCTGGCATTCGGATCCAACAACAACGGCTGATTAATGGACCTAGGTTTAGTAAATCCCCCTAACGCCTGAAATACTGTGGAACCATTTGAAAAAAATAACAAATACATTGGAACGACACGCAGCAAACTCAATAACTAATAGGAGGTGTGTAGTCCTAGAAAATCTGCATCAAATCTCGAATCTAGAAGGTAAATTTTGATATTCTTTATCTTAATATTATCACTTCAAAAATATAATTTATGGTAATCAATCAATAGATTTACAAGTGATGGGTGAAGGATCGAGGAAGAAGAGTTGCGGCTGGCATTCGGATCCAACAACAACAGCGGATTAATGGACCAGGGCTTTGAAAAACCTTCCTTAACACTGGAATACCGTGGAACTATTTGAAAAAAAAAACAATTACATTGGAACGACACGCAGCCACCTGAATAACTAATAGGAGGTGTGGAGTCCTACAAAATCTGCATCAAATTTCGAATCTAAAAGGTAAATAATTAAAGATTTTATTATTAGATTATTACTTCAAAAATATAGTTTATGGTAATCAATCAACAGATTTACAAGTGATGGGTGAAGGATCGAAGAAGAAGAGTTGGGGCTGGCATTCGGATCCAAAATCAACGGCGGATTAAAGGACCTAGGATTCGAATATCCCCCTAAAGACTGGAATACCGTTGAAACCATTTGAAAAAAATAATAAATACATCGAAACGAAACCCAACCAACTCAATAACTAATAGGAGGTCAATTGTTCTGGAAAATAAGCATCAAATCTCGAATCTAGAAGGTAAATTTTGATAGTATTTATCTTAATATTATCACTTCATATATATATAAGTTATGGTAACCAATGAATAGATTTACAAGTGATGGGTGAAGCATCGAAGAAGAGTTGCGGCTGGCATTCGAATCCAACAACAACGGCGGATTAATGGACCTAGGTTTTGAAAAACCCCCTAAACACTGGAATACCGTTGAAACCATTTGAAAAAAATAATAAATACATCGAAACGCCACCCAACCAACTCAATAACTAATAACAGGTCTGTAGTCCTAGAAAATCTGCATCAAATCTCGAATCTAGAAGGTAAATTTTGAAATTCTTTATCTTAATATTATCACTTCAAAAATATAATTTATGGTAATCAATCAATAGATTTACAAGTGATGGGTGAAGGATCGAGGAAGAAGAGTTGCGGCTGGCATTCGGATCCAACAACAACAGCGGATTAATGGACCTAGGTTTTGAAAAACCCCCTAAAGACTGGAATACCGTTGAAACCATTTGAAAAAAATAATAAATACATCGAAACGCCACCCAACCAACTCAATAACTAATAGGAGGTCTGTAGTCCTAGAAAATCTGCATCAAATCTCGAATCTAGAAGGTAAAAAATTAAAGATTTTAGTATTAGATAATTACTTCAAAAACAAAATTTATGGTAATTAATCAATAGATTTACAAGTGATGGGTGAAAACTCAATTACAAGAGTTGCGGCTGGCATTCGGATCCAACAACAACGGCGGATTAATGGACCTAGGTTTTGAAAAACCCCCTAAGAACTGGAATACCGTTGAAACCATTTGAAAAAAATAATAAATACATCGAAACGCCACCCAACCAACTCAATAACTAATAGGAGGTCTGTAGTCCTAGAAAATCTGCAACAAATCTCGAATCTAGAAGGTAAATAATTAAAGATTTTATTATTAGATTATTAATTCAAAAATATAATTTATGGTAATCCATCAATAGATTTACATGTGATGGGTGAAAACTTATAGAAGAAGAGTTGCAACTGGCATTCGGATCCAACAACAACGGCGGATGAATGGACCTCGGTTTTGAAAATTCCCCTAACGCCTGGATTACCTTGGAACCATTTGAAAAAAATAACTATTACATTGGAACGACACGCAGCCACCTGAATAACTAATAGGAGATGTGTAGTCCTACAAAATCTGCATCAAATTTCGAATCTAGAAGGTAAATAATTAAAGATTTTATTATTAGATTATTACTTATAAAATATAATTTATGGTTATCAATCAATAGGTTTACAAGTGATGGGTGAAGGATCGATGAAGAAGAGTTGCGGCTGGCAATCGGATCTAACAACAACAACGGATTAATGGACCTATGTTTAGTAAATCCCCCTAACGCCTGGAATACCGTGGAACCGTTTTAAAAAAATAACAAATACATTGGAACGACACGCAGCCAACTCAATAACTAATAGGAGGTCAATTGTTCTGGAAAATATGCATCAAATCTCGAATCTAGAAGTTAAATTTTGATATTCTTTATCTTAATATTATCACTTCAAAAATATAATTTATGGTAATCAATCAATAGATTTACAAGTGATGGGTGAAGGATCGAGGAAGAAGAGTTGCGGTTGGCATTCGGATCCAACAACAACAGCGGATTAATGGACCAGGGCTTTGAAAAACCTTCCTTAACACTGGAATACCGTGGAACCATTTGAAAAAAAAAAACAATTACATTGGAACGACACGCAGCCACCTGAATAACTAATAGGAGGTGTGGAGTCCTACAAAATCTGCATCAAATTTCGAATCTAAAAGGTAAATAATTAAAGATTTTATTATTAGATTATTACTTAAAAAATATAGTTTATGGTAATCAATCAACAGATTTACAAGTGATGGGTGAAGGATCGAAGAAGAAGAGTTGCGGCTGGCATTCGGATCCAAAATCAACGGCGGATTAAAGGACCTAGGATTCGAATATCCCCCTAAAGACTGGAATACCGTTGAAACCATTTGAAAAAAATAATAAATACATCGAAACGCCACCCAACCAACTCAATAACTAATAGGAGGTCTGTAGTGCTAGAAAATCTGCAACAAATCTCGAATCTAGAAGGTAAATAATTAAGGTTTTTATTATTAGATTATTAATTCAAAAATATAGTTTATGGTAATCAATCAACAGATTTACAAGTGATGGGTGAAGGATCGAAGAAGAAGAGTTGCGGCTGGCATTCGGATCCAAAATCAACGGCGGATTAAAGGACCTAGGATTCGAATATCCCCCTAAAGACTGGAATACCGTTGAAACCATTTGAAAAAAATAATAAATACATCGAAACGCCACCCAACCAACTCAATAACTAATAGGAGGTCTGTAGCCCTAGAAAATCTGCAACAAATCTCGAATCTAGAAGGTAAATAATTAAGGTTTTTATTATTAGATTATTAATTCAAAAATATAATTTATGGTAATCCATCAATAGATTTACATGTGATGGGTGAAAACTTATAGAAGAAGAGTTGCGGCTGGCATTCGGATCCAACAACAACGGCGGATTAAAGGACCTAGGATTCGAATGTCCCCCTAAAGACTGGAATACCGTGGAACCGTTTGAAAAAAATAACAAATACATTGGAACGACACGCAGCCAACTCAATAACTAATAGGAGGTCAATTGTTCTGGAAAATAAGCATCAAATCTCGAATCTAGAAGGTAAATTTTGATAGTCTTTATCTTAATATTATCACTTCATAAATATAAGTTATGGTAACCAATGAATAGATTTACAAGTGATGGGTGAAGCATCGAAGAAGAGTTGCGGCTGGCATTCAGATCCAACAACAATGACGGATTAATGGACCTAGGTTTTGGAAATCCCCCTAAAGCCTGGAATACCGTAGAACCATTTGAAAAAAATAACAAATACATTGGAACGACACGCAGCAAACTCAATAACTAATAGGAGGTGTGTAGTCCTAGAAAATCTGCATCAAATCTCGAATCTAGAAGTTAAATTTTGATATTCTTTATCTTAATATTATCACTTCAAAAATATAATTTATGGTAATCAATCAATAGATTTACAAGTGATGGGTGAAGGATCGAGGAAGAAGAGTTGCGGATGGCATTCGGATCCAACAACAACAGCGGATTAATAGACCTAGGTTTTGAAAAACCTCCTAAAGACTGGAATACTGTTGAAACCATTTGAAAAAAATAACAATTACATTGGAACGACACGCAGCAACCTGAATAACTAATAGGAGGTGTGTAGTCCTAGAAAATCTGCATCAAATCTCGAATCTAGAAGGTAAATTTTGATATTCTTTATCTTAATATTATCACTTCAAAAATATAATTTATGGTAATCAATCAATAGATTTACAAGTGATGGGTGAAGGATCGAGGAAGAAGAGTTGCGGATGGCATTCGGATCCAACAACAACGGCGGATTAATAGACCTAGGTTTTGAAAATCCTCCTTACGCCTGGAATACCGTGGAACCATTTGAAAAAAATAACAAATACATCGAAACGCCACGCAACCAACTCAATAACTTATAAGAGGTCAATTGTTTTGGAAAATATGCATCAAATCTCGAATCTAGATGGTAAATTTTGATAGTCTTTATCTTAATGTTATCACTTCATAAATATAAGTTATGGTAACCAATGAATAGATTTACATGTGATGGGTGAAAACTTATAGAAGAAGAGTTGCGGCTGGCATTCGGATCCAACAACAACGGCGGATTAAAGGACCTTGGATTCGAATATCCCCCTAAAGACTGGAATACCGTGGAACCGTTTGAAAAAAATAACAAATACATTGGAACGACACGCAGCCAACTCAATAACTAATAGGAGGTCAATTGTTCTGGAAAATAAGCATCAAATCTCGAATCTAGAAGGTAAATTTTGATAGTCTTTATCTTAATATTATCACTTCATAAAAATAATTTATGGTAACCAATGAATAGATTTACAAGTGATGGGTGAAGCATCGAAGAAGAGTTGCGGCTGTCATTCGGATCCAACAACAACAGCGGATTAATGGACCAGGGCTTTGAAAAACCTTCCTTAAGACTGGAATACCGTGGAACCATTTGAAAAAAAATAACAATTACATTGGAACGACACGCAGCCACCTGAATAACTAATAGGAGGTGTGTAGTCCTAGAAAATCTGCATCAAATCTCGAATCTAGAAGGTAAAAAATTAAAGATTTTAGTATTAGATTATTACTTCAAAAATATAATTTATGGTTATCAATCAATAGATTTACAAGTGATGGGTGAAGGATCGATGAAGAAGAGTTGCGGCTGGCAATCGGATCTAACAACAACAACGGATTAATGGACCTAGGTTTAGTAAATCCCCCTAACGCCTGGAATACCGTGGAACCGTTTGAAAAAAATAACAAATACATCGGAAGGACACGCAGCCAACTCAATAACTAATAGGAGGTCAATTGTTCTGGAAAATATGTATCAAATCTCGAATCTAGATGGTAAATTTTGATAGTCATTATCTTAATGTTATCACTTCATAAATATAAGTTATGGTAACTAATGAATAGATTTACATGTGATGGGTGAAAACTTATAGAAGAAGAGTTGCGGCTGGCATTCGGATCCAAAATCAACGGCGGATTAATGGACCTAGGTTTTGAAAATTCCCCTAACGCC
Organism: Rhopalosiphum maidis; assembly: GCF_003676215.2. NCBI lineage: Eukaryota > Metazoa > Arthropoda > Insecta > Hemiptera > Aphididae > Rhopalosiphum > Rhopalosiphum maidis. The sequence goes on from NC_040879.1 coordinate 15,023,422, forward strand.
TGGATTACCTTGGAACCATTTGAAAAAAATAACAATAACATTGGAACGACACGCAGCCACCTGAATAACTAATAGGAGGTGTGGAGTCCTACAAAATCTGCATCAAATTTCGAATCTAAAAGGTAAATAATTAAGGTTTTTATTATTAGATTATTAATTCAAAAATATAATTTATGGTAATCCATCAATAGATTTACATGTGATGGGTGAAAACTAATAGAAGAAGAGTTGCGGCTGGCATTCGGATCCAACAACAACGGCGGATGAATGGACCTAGGTTTTGAAAATTCCCCTAACGCCTGGATTACCTTGGAACCATTTGAAAAAAATAACAATTACATTGGAACGACACGCAGCCACCTGAATAACTAATAGGAGGTGTGGAGTCCTACAAAATCTGCATCAAATTTCGAATCTAAAAGGTAAATAATTAAAGATTTTATTATTAGATTATTACTTCAAAAATATAATTTATGGTAATCCATCAATAGATTTACATGTGATGGGTGAAAAATTATAGAAGAAGAGTTGCGGCTGGCATTCGGATCCAACAACAACGGCTGATTAATGGACCTAGGTTTAGTAAATCCCCCTAACGCCTGAAATACTGTGGAACCATTTGAAAAAAATAACAAATACATTGGAACGACACGCAGCAAACTCAATAACTAATAGGAGGTGTGTAGTCCTAGAAAATCTGCATCAAATCTCGAATCTAGAAGGTAAATTTTGATATTCTTTATCTTAATATTATCACTTCAAAAATATAATTTATGGTAATCAATCAATAGATTTACAAGTGATGGGTGAAGGATCGAGGAAGAAGAGTTGCGGCTGGCATTCGGATCCAACAACAACAGCGGATTAATGGACCAGGGCTTTGAAAAACCTTCCTTAACACTGGAATACCGTGGAACTATTTGAAAAAAAAAACAATTACATTGGAACGACACGCAGCCACCTGAATAACTAATAGGAGGTGTGGAGTCCTACAAAATCTGCATCAAATTTCGAATCTAAAAGGTAAATAATTAAAGATTTTATTATTAGATTATTACTTCAAAAATATAGTTTATGGTAATCAATCAACAGATTTACAAGTGATGGGTGAAGGATCGAAGAAGAAGAGTTGGGGCTGGCATTCGGATCCAAAATCAACGGCGGATTAAAGGACCTAGGATTCGAATATCCCCCTAAAGACTGGAATACCGTTGAAACCATTTGAAAAAAATAATAAATACATCGAAACGAAACCCAACCAACTCAATAACTAATAGGAGGTCAATTGTTCTGGAAAATAAGCATCAAATCTCGAATCTAGAAGGTAAATTTTGATAGTATTTATCTTAATATTATCACTTCATATATATATAAGTTATGGTAACCAATGAATAGATTTACAAGTGATGGGTGAAGCATCGAAGAAGAGTTGCGGCTGGCATTCGAATCCAACAACAACGGCGGATTAATGGACCTAGGTTTTGAAAAACCCCCTAAACACTGGAATACCGTTGAAACCATTTGAAAAAAATAATAAATACATCGAAACGCCACCCAACCAACTCAATAACTAATAACAGGTCTGTAGTCCTAGAAAATCTGCATCAAATCTCGAATCTAGAAGGTAAATTTTGAAATTCTTTATCTTAATATTATCACTTCAAAAATATAATTTATGGTAATCAATCAATAGATTTACAAGTGATGGGTGAAGGATCGAGGAAGAAGAGTTGCGGCTGGCATTCGGATCCAACAACAACAGCGGATTAATGGACCTAGGTTTTGAAAAACCCCCTAAAGACTGGAATACCGTTGAAACCATTTGAAAAAAATAATAAATACATCGAAACGCCACCCAACCAACTCAATAACTAATAGGAGGTCTGTAGTCCTAGAAAATCTGCATCAAATCTCGAATCTAGAAGGTAAAAAATTAAAGATTTTAGTATTAGATAATTACTTCAAAAACAAAATTTATGGTAATTAATCAATAGATTTACAAGTGATGGGTGAAAACTCAATTACAAGAGTTGCGGCTGGCATTCGGATCCAACAACAACGGCGGATTAATGGACCTAGGTTTTGAAAAACCCCCTAAGAACTGGAATACCGTTGAAACCATTTGAAAAAAATAATAAATACATCGAAACGCCACCCAACCAACTCAATAACTAATAGGAGGTCTGTAGTCCTAGAAAATCTGCAACAAATCTCGAATCTAGAAGGTAAATAATTAAAGATTTTATTATTAGATTATTAATTCAAAAATATAATTTATGGTAATCCATCAATAGATTTACATGTGATGGGTGAAAACTTATAGAAGAAGAGTTGCAACTGGCATTCGGATCCAACAACAACGGCGGATGAATGGACCTCGGTTTTGAAAATTCCCCTAACGCCTGGATTACCTTGGAACCATTTGAAAAAAATAACTATTACATTGGAACGACACGCAGCCACCTGAATAACTAATAGGAGATGTGTAGTCCTACAAAATCTGCATCAAATTTCGAATCTAGAAGGTAAATAATTAAAGATTTTATTATTAGATTATTACTTATAAAATATAATTTATGGTTATCAATCAATAGGTTTACAAGTGATGGGTGAAGGATCGATGAAGAAGAGTTGCGGCTGGCAATCGGATCTAACAACAACAACGGATTAATGGACCTATGTTTAGTAAATCCCCCTAACGCCTGGAATACCGTGGAACCGTTTTAAAAAAATAACAAATACATTGGAACGACACGCAGCCAACTCAATAACTAATAGGAGGTCAATTGTTCTGGAAAATATGCATCAAATCTCGAATCTAGATGGTAAATTTTGATAGTCTTTATCTTAATGTTATCACTTCATAAATATAAGTTATGCTAACCAATGAATAGATTTACATGTGATGGGTGAAAACTTATAGAAGAAGAGTTGCGGCTGGCATTCGGATCCAAAATCAACGGCGGATTAATGGACCTAGGTTTTGAAAAACCCCCTAAAGACTGGAATACCGTTGAAACCATTTGAAAAAAATAATAAATACATCGAAACGCCACCCAACCAACTCAATAACTAATAACAGGTCTGTAGTCCTAGAAAATCTGCATCAAATCTCGAATCTAGAAGGTAAATAATTAAAGATTTTATTATTAGATTATTACTTCAAAAATATAATTTATGGTTATCAATCAATAGATTTACAAGTGATGGGTGAAAACTCAATAACAAGAGTTGCGGCTGGCATACGGATCCAAAATCAACGGCGGATTAATGGACCTAGGTTTTGAAAAACCCCCTAAAGACTGGAAAACCGTTGAAACCATTTGAAGAAAGTAATAAATACATCGAAACGCCACCCAACCAACTCAATAACTTATAAGAGGTCAATTGTTCTGGAAAATATGCATCAAATCTCGAATCTAGAAGGTAAATTTTGATATTCTTTATCTTAATATTATCACTTTATAAATATTATTTATGGTAACTAATGAATAGATTTTCAAGTGATGGGTGAAGGATCGAAGAAGAAGAGTTGCGGCTGGCATTCGGATCCAACAACAACGGCGGTTTAATGGACCTAGGTTTTGAAAATCCCTCTAAAGCCTGTAATACCATGGAACCATTTGAAAAAAATAACAATTACATTGGAACGACACGTAGCCACCTGAATAACTAATAGGAGGTGTGTATTCCTAGAAAATCTGCATCAAATCTCGAATCTAGAAGGTAAATAATTAAAGATTTTATTATTAGATTATTACTTCAAAAATATAAATTGTTAATCACTAAATAGAGTTACAAGTGATGGGTGAAGGATCGAAGAAGAAGAGTTGCGGCTGGCATTCGGATCCAACATCAACGGCGGATTAATGGACCTAGGTTTTGAAAATCCCCCTAAAGCCTGGAATACCGTCGAACCATTTGTTAATAATAACAAATTATTTGGATAATATGCATAATGTATTCATTTTACACGTTACTGTGGTTAATCTTTTTTTATCTCTTTGTTCACTTACTTCAGTTATACAAAATTCTCAATGAACTAGGAACAATCAAGATGTTGATTAGTGCGGATGAATGGTGTGAAGGTCTGCCACAGATGTTGGGATATGACAGTTACGGAGTACCAGATGGATATTCAACAAATGGTTCTTTTGCTCTTATATTTGCTAAACATAGGGTACCGAATCCATTTCCAAAACTGCTAGAATATGATTAATTAAGTGACATGTGTGCATTAGGGTGACTCTGTACCTTCCTATATAAATATATTATTATCCTCCCTCTATAAATATATTATTATCATAAACCAAAAAGTTAATATACCTACAAGGTCTGTGTTTGCATATTCCTTTTTTTTTTTTTTTACTTTTGAAGCTAGATACAAGAATTTTTAATTTGTGATGTTTCTTATTCTTATACATGTATGTACACATATCTCATTAATTAAATTACTCAAATAAATGACATGAAAACACAATATTATTTCTGACTTCTGTTGAAGACATTTTCTGTTATAAGTTGTATATAGAAGAACACATACAGAACATAGTTCACTTTTAATAATTTCGAAGTCTGACCTCGATACCTAAATCAAAAATTAAAATCATACAAAATACAAGTAATTTGTATAACTGGCATGTAGGTATTTGATCCCATACCGGTATACCTGTAATTATTAATATGTATGCACTGCAATATCGTCAAAATTATTGTGATGTTAATTTTATCATAACATTAGTCTAGCATTTAATTGTTTGCTATTTGTTATTATATACATAGCTTAAAATTTAATAAATTAGGTTTTTATTGAAAAATGTTTTTGTAAAATAAACAAATAGGTAATTAACTCATTAACTGCTCCCAATTTATAATATTATAATATATTATTATATTTATTAAGGATTTACGCCCAGTAAATGATATATCCATTTAAAAGAAGAAAAAAATATAGAAAATATGTTGTTTTTTAATGTTCTTAATACTAGTTCAGAAAATAATCATAATCATAATATTATAAATACGCCTATTGTTGATAATGCATCATTCCACCCTGAAAATAATTTTGAAATCAGATATCAAGAAAAGAATTTTACTATTAATAATAATGATTTAAATACCACCAATTAAGTTTTGAATCTATTATTCCATTTCAATTCAACTTCATCAATTGTATTATTATTAATTATTATATTGCAATAGTATTTAAAAATAAAAATATAAGGTGTTACAAATATAAATATCACTCGTAATACTTTAGAGGCTTATACATACTGAAAATAAAATTTCTTCCAGACAGCTTTGATGTATAATTCAAAATAAAAAAAAAAGAATATCATAAATGTACTATTTCCTGATAATATTAAACCAGTTACTCTTGAAAATGGTATTATAAAAGAGATTACTGAAACTGACATTCCCAATATTATAAATACAGACAATAGTTTTTAAGATAGTAGTACAATTCCATTTTATGTTGATATTCAAATGTTATTATTAATAACATAATGAAATTTATATTTAAAAAGTTGATCAGGCATCAATTTTTCTTCAACTAATTTTAGTACAAAATATGAAGTATGTAACTTTCAAAGAATTAATAGCTTCATAGGCAGTTAAAGATAAATCAAAAACAACTAACTGGATTATTAAACATATTAAAAACTCATTCATGTCATTATGACTTGCCCACACTTAGGGCTAGTAACACAAATCCCATTATATTATTTATATTTAATAGTAGGAGTTATGAAAAACTGATATACTTATGGTGTTGTGATGAATTACATGATCCACTACCATTTCATAAGTTTACAAATGTTTCTAATCGATTAAAAAGTTCATTTAAATATTTTTCTCCGTTTGAATTTCAAAAAAAAGTCCCGATGCCTTTTACATTCCTGCTAATGGAAAAAACTGAGTTCAGGCAGTTATTATTATACACAGAACCAGTTATATTCAAAAATATTTTATCTTTGAAAATTTATAATCATTTTCTCACATTGCATGTTACTGTATCAATTTTGATTTCAAAGAAATTTTCTACATCTCATTTAGATTATGCTCAAAAATTACTTCAACATTTTGTATCCACATTTAAAATTATTTATGGTGGGCATCATATTTTACATAATTTACATGGCCTTTTATATATTGTGGATGATGTTAAAAAATTTAGTTGCTTAGATAACTTCAGTTGTTTTTCCTTTGAAAACTATTTGCAATAGTTAAAAAAATTACTCCAAAAGGATGATAAACCATTACACAAAATCCATTAGAAAATTATGGAATTAACCTAAATATTAGTAATATTGAAGCTGAATTTTTTTTTTAAAAGTTTGTGTCTCTGGACCTCTTATTAAAAGTTGTACAGTTTGTCAATACTCAATTTTGAAATTTAATGGAATGACATTTGAAGTACAAAATAAAGCAAATAATTGCTGTGGTGTAAACAATGGAAAAATCATAATAGAAAATATTTTTTATAACAAAGATATTAATGATTATGTCGTTGTTTGTAATGAATATTTGATCAAAAAATTATTTTACTCTCTTCCATGTTCATGATCATATTTAGGCACCTTTCAAGTCGCAAGACTTTCACATAGGAACATGTAGCATTGTGGCCAGTTAAATATATTATGCTAAATTATTATCTGTTTCTATTACAAAAAAATAATTCTATCTATGCTGTTTTACCACTTTTGCACACACAACAGGAGGAAAGACCACAGCTCTGTAACTTATAATACATACATCACAAAAATAATTAAATGTAAATAAAAGTATAAAAAACGTAAATTAGCAGCAAAAAAAGTAAAACGCTTAATAGAATTTTCTCCAAATGATATTAGACATATTGCGAACAAATCCAATGCAATTTCATAATCATTACAAAACATCCAATTATGGAATCACTTATATCAATATATTACATTGATACTTTTATTGGTTTGAATATTTTTGTTTTTTTAGATAATCAAATTTGGGAGACTTAAACATAATATTTCAACTTAAACTAATAAAAATACTAAACGTAGAATGCAATAAACAAATACAATTAAGTAATATTATTGACTACTACTATATGATAAATAAAATAAGAATTCAAATTATCCACTTTTATTGTGTTATGTGGATACTTAAATAAACAATTAAACTAAGATTATTGTAAATGTGTTATATCTCAGACAGAAAAATAATATTCTTGAAATAGTTTAAGGCTGTTAATTATAAAACACTAACATTTAGTAAAACATTTCATAAATGCTATGATAATATTTGTACACGTTACTGAAAAATTACTACAAAATTATTTGGCTGCTGATTTCATATTATCTTAACAACATATCAATATTATCATAATGTTAGTTAATGTTCAGTTATTAATAATTTTAAATATTCAGTGAATATTTTAACCCAATGATAATAATTATTATTATTATCTTCTGGTGTTTAGCAAGCAATCATTACAAGTCAATAAAACAATTATAATTATATTATATAATATAATAAAAAATTATCTTTTTAAATATGTATTTTAACAATGATTTTGAAATATGTGCGGTTATTAAAATTAATCAAACAAATGCAACTAAAATAATTATTTATTGACTCTCATATAGCATACACATTTTAAAGAATATAGATATAAAATATTGATCATTAAATAACCTATTGGAATATCAATATTTTCATTTATATTTATATTTTATAATCCAATATAAAAATAATAAAATAAACTTTAAACATAAAATGTACTTCATGTATCATCAAAGAAAATTAAAAATATAACTGGTGAGTATTATTATATATATTATAAATTATTATATTCATTACCTACATTATATATTATATTGGATTTGGAGTTATTGGAATGGAACTACTAGTGACCTGAGTAGTATTAGTCAAATTACAATAAGTTATGTTACTATTACTGTAACTACTACTACTCGTTGACTTCTACTCAATTCGTTGACTAACTTGTAAGATTTTTTAGGCATTTTAATTTAACTAATTATCATACTTACCAAAGACAAAATATGTTGACTGTTGAAATTCCGTACGCAATGAAATAAATATAAAATAATATTAACTGCTGACTGGTAGAGTATATAAGTACAGGTACAACTGTCAAATGACAAGCACCGAACGATAACGCATATCAGATTGGGTTACTTTTTCACGACCATGTCGACTATACCATAGCCCATAGGGTTTTTCAGACGAGCCACAATCACTTTAGATAAAAGTTAAATACCCATCATTAAGACTATAAATATCTCTATAGTCTTCACTATTCATAATACCTGTATAATATATATACAACATATTATATTCGAAAGTTTTCAGATCTCGTAGAGAATTATCTCATCACTGTGACCGTTGGCTTAAAACCATTTAAACATGTATACGATATAAATATATTGATATTACCCAATCGCACTAGACGATTTTATTATACATACTTTAAAAATTGAAACGTAAACATATTATTATTATATAATAACCATTTCTGATCTACAGAATATTAAAAATATAATAGGTACGTTTTAATATTTCTATTCCGTGATTAACAGTTCATATGATTTTAAATTAAACGAAAAACCGAAAGTGTGTTTAATACACGTCCAGTATATATCTGCTTTCATTCTGTTTAATGAAACAATCTGTATTTTTTCTACACGTGAAAAAAGAATATATTTTTAAGAAAAAATGTCAAGCTAACGGCCGGATGTAGGTATTGTATACGCATTTAATTGTATGAACACATAGTATGCATTATTGTTTCGTGTGTTCGAAAATCAATCACCAGGATGGGCTGTTATTTCAACACCATTGTATAATAGGACATTTTTCGAGGAAGTCTGCAGTGGCGTCCCAGAGGGGACGTGTTTGTTAACATTCAGTATAGACACCAATGGACAATGGACATATTATTTATATGACAATAATAAGTAGGCGGGTGTCTTCTAAAGTATTTTTTCGATCAAAAATAATTAATATTGGATTTAATAATATAATACATACGAATGTGGTATCTTTTAAATCGCATGCCCTTATATGATGAAAAAGAAAATGTACATTTGACTATGTGTTAATAGAGCGGAAATGCCTTCGTTTATTATACATTAAGTGTGGTTCGATGGGTACCATTATAATACCTACCCATATTGTAACATGAGTGGAATTATAATGCACCGCAAGGTCAGGCGAATATATTTCGGGTAGGCATTCTTTTCTCACCAAAGGTTAACACCGATCTCAACTGCGCATTAAAACTTTTTGTGTATTATGTTTTTATGTGAAGAATGCAGGCGCCCACTGTATATAATTTCCATGTACATAACCTTGGTGTTTGACCTATTCACAGGCTCACAGCAGTCTTGAAATGTGTTCTGCTTGTTATAGGAATGTGGCACAAAATGATTGTGGTGTGGTGTGGTGTTTGTCACAGTCGGCCCCGTGTGTGTTTGTTCAAAATAAAAATAGATTTATACGCTAACAATATACATACATATACAACACTAATAATATCATCTACGACACAGTTTTTCCTATATTTTATAATTTTATACTTTGTCTTATATCGGGTACTTGTGTATCTGCCATCTGTTTACGAGTATGATTTTGAAAAAAATTGTATGTAAAGCATTCGATTTGGAACAATTTCACATATATCAAAAAACGAAAAAAATATATGAATCGAATAATTATTAAAATGAGTGACAAGATGGTGCGATTCAAACTATTAAACGTTATCGATAGTTTTTATTTGTTTCTGTAAGAAATATGCACCTATTCTAATTACTTAATACTAAGATTTAGGACAAAAACACTAAAAAATATTTTTTATCAAAAGAGATGAAAACAGAAATACCATTAAAAATATTTACACAATTATTTAGCAAGCCATAGTTAATAAAAAATACACAATACACATGATGCCGTAATCGCTTTGCCGCCATATACACATTATACAGTACACTTTACTATACGTGAATATTACAATTGTCAGTTATAACTCAAGTTAATAATTTATTGATTTAGACCTATTTAACAATTTATGGTACACAATTATAATATTACCAACTTATATAATCAATTTATTATTTGTTACATTATTAAAATTGTATCAAAGGTATGTAATTTATTGATTTAATGAAATATTATATAATATTATTATCATTTATATTATATAGGTATATAACTTCTATAGAGCACATGACAAAAATACAAAATGTCGATTTATAAGGATAACGCGATTTTGTTTATGAATATTAAAAATAATGATAAAAACCGATATTATTGAGGACCAATGAGAGATGGCGAACTACACTGTTGACAGGGAACGCACGGGATGGTGCGTAAAAATTAAGTTGTCATCATACCTATCTATTTTGTCACGATTTTTAATACATAATATAACATTTTATGTGGATAGTATAGATATATAATACTTGGACATATCTATTAAGTATTCATTACTCTTTGTTTACTATATATATAAAATACTGAATAAATTATGATAATAATATTTGTATAGTTATTCTATTTTCATTTAGCACATTTTCATATTAGTATTTTACTTTTTACCTATCTGAGTGACCGGAAAATAAAATTTTTATGTTAAGTATTAACCATCTAATTTTAGCAAAACATTTTTTTAGCTCTCGCTCTCCATAAAATAATTCGAATCTAAATTTATTGAAATTATCTATCCGGATTATCAGAAATTAAATATGTAATTACCTATATCTATATTAAATTTTTAAATTATATAAGTAACCTAATTAGGTAGGTACCCTATAATATAAAAAATAGTTTTATTAAAACTGTAATCATACCAATATTATACGTCATTAGGATTTAGAAATTGTTGTAAATAAGATAAAATTCGAACAAACGGTTAATGTAAGTACTTGAAAGATTAATCAGGCCACGAACACTAAGATTTCGCTGACATTTATTTTATGTATAATAAAAATAACATTTATTATAAAAACAATATAATATACCGAGTTTAGAGTGTTATAGACTTGTACTAGGTATCTATATAAATGTATAATTAAAACAATGGTAATGATTAACAGAGAACTGCTTACTTCAATATTAATTATTAATCATTACCATAACTATGTATTTTATGTATATATATATATATATGGTATTATTGGTGATAGAGGCATAGAGCGGATATATTGATATATTATAAAATTTTTCAGTTTGCAAGTTTCTATATATTTAACGTTAGATTTTGTAACAGTGCGTTGGTCTACAGTGTTGACTATATATAATTTACATTCACGTCTCATATGACTATGTCAATACTTAATATCTAACGATTTGTTCGATGGTAGGGTATTTTAAATAATGTATAGATAGGTAGCCTACTGCTCCCTACTCGACACATTCCGATTTGTATACACAATACACATAAAAATGTAATCACAATGTAAATATTATATTGAAATATTGAAAAGATAAATAGGTAGTATAAAAAAAAATCAAAAAAAAAAATGGGGTTAGTATTTACATAATGTTATATTATTAAACAGGATGATTCTTTTATCATAAACAACTCATTATTTCAAAAAGTAATTATGTTTTTGAAACTATTTTTTACATTGTTTCAAGTTGTTAAAAAATCAAGGTTTTTTTGAAAAAATATATTTTTAAACATTTTTTATCCTTAATTTTTTTTAAGTTGTTTACTTTTTCTAATGACAATATAGAGTTTTAATTTCATATTCTTAAGCAGAATATTTTTCTGAGTATATCGATACATTTAGCCATTTAGGGCGAGTAGTTTATGAGTTGTTAGTATTTAAAGTTTTGATGCGCGGAGTGGAGTGATAGTGATTATGGCTACTCGCATAATGTTTGTTCACTACTCCACTTGTCTAAACTTTAAATACGTATAACTCATAAAATACTTGCTCTAAATTCGATTTTTATGTATTAAAATACTCAAAAAATTATTCTGCTTTGGAATATGAAATTAAAACTCTATGGTGTCTTCAAAAACTTAAAAAACTTAAAAAAAATTTAAGGATAAAAAATATTTAAAAATATAATTTTTTAATAAAAACGTTGATTTTTTTAACAACTTGAAAGTATGTAAAAAAATGTTTTTAAAAACATGAATACTTTTGGAAATAATAAGTGGTTTGTGATAAAGAATCACCTCGTATTGTTAGACAAAGTATTATTAATTAAATGTAAAGTATTGTGCTGTTGTGTCAACTGCTGAACTCCACAATAATAATTGTGCTTTAGTACCTTTTAATATAGAATATATATATAAATAATAATATATACTTATCAATTATTATTACTTCTAGATTTGAGGAACGGCAAACAATTAATAGAAACACTGGCTTTCAAAAAAATTTTACATGAGAATATTACACTTAATTGTCCTGAAATATCAATTCAAATGTATAATGATTTAACAAATAGACAGATTATAATATTTGCAAAAGTATTAAATATAATAAAACTACAGGTCCACAGGTCAAAAATATGTAAACACGCGATCAGTTTGTCTATAAATATGAGGTTCTTTCAAATTTTCGTGTAATTACTCGTAACCTTTTTGAACATTTACAAAAATGGCATTCCATATACATATATCTGGACCAAAAGTGATTATGCACAATAAAACAATTGCAGAAATGTTTGTAGATCAATTGAATAACAACGAAGGTCTTTTTGGTGTAAGTTATTTGATATTGTACGATGCATACGCATCACATATATAGTTCTTTACATGCATTTATAATATAATATATATATATATTATGTATTTTAGTATTGTTATATTTTAATGTTTATCAAATCAATGTATACAGCTCGAATGTTCCAACGGTAAAGATAACGGTTATCCAAAATTGAAAAAAAAACGATTTAGCAATGGCTACTGCATTTAAAAATCATGATTTTGGACACAGAGACGTCGTAATGATTACAGACTATGGCTCGTACGAAGCGCAAGTAGTTATGTTAGCTGGGCTTTTGATCGAAGCGACTATAGCTGCGTTGGATCACGGTTTAAGAAAAAGTAATAGTAATGATTTGATTTCGTACAATATTATATAGTTTGATTTGTTACGTTTTATTTGTCATTAACGATGTTTTATATGTGTCTTTATAGCGCTCATCAATTTATTTGTCTGACGACGCTATGAAATCAGCTTTAATGTCGTTCAAGCGGTGAGTGTTTAAATTAAATAAGTCAGTGAGATCAATGCATGAGTTTAAAAAAAAATATGGCTAATTTAAAGGTCATTAATGGAAGGACCTATTGAAAACAAATTTATAATCACTTCTCCTATATATTGGTACGCGGAAATTTTATTAATGATGTTCGGTATTCATTTTGACAAACTAAGTCTATTATTCTCTCGACCAATTCAACCACTGAACAAATACTTGATTCAATAGACAAATTTAAAGTAAGCAGTAAACACTATTATTTTTTCCTACTTTACTACCAACATTAAATAACCGCTTATATCTTTTAAGTTACAATATATTTAATATGTAAAATTAGGTTATAGATAACGCTAAATCGAATACATACTCTATATATATATACTTTACATATACACGCGTAACATAATAGTGCGTCATAGAATAGAATATCATACCTATTATACGATATGATTTACCTATGTTTATGTGTTATATAGCCAACATTTTTAATGACCGGTGTAGCTACTATCAATGAAATGATGTCCTGTCAAACGGCAAATATAATACCCAGAGTATAACGACATGCGTAGTTAGCGGGTCTCCGATGCGAGCTGATTTACAAGTGACAGTGGTAAACGATTTACTGCGGGGAAGAATACCGATCAAACAAGGGTACGGCGCATCTGAACAGGGTATTATAGCGGTTTGGTCGATGGATTCGGGTATAAGTACCGTCAGAGACGGATCTGTCGGGAGACCAGCGGCTGGTATAAAAATCAAAGTTAGTCGAAAAAAAATTGTGTGTCGTGGTTATTAAATAATAATAATAATAATAATAATAATAATGTTTTAAACGTCGTTTTTGATCGTTAGTTTGGAAACTGGCGAATGTGTTGGCCAAATACTGAAGGCGAAATTCGTATTAAATCGGTGTCCAACATGATGGGATATGTCAACAGCGACATGAAGAAAACGATTCGTCCGTACGACGAGGACGGTTGGTGCAGGAGCGGTGATGTTGGATACTATACGGACGATTGCTGTTTGATCATTGTCGGTCCGATTAAAGAGTTGATGATTTACAAGGACCGAATAGCTATTCGATTTGGAATTTTGATCGAAAACCGTGTGATATTCTTTAAATCGCGCCATTACATATACTTACATAATAATATATATTATATAAATGTTCATAGATCGCTCCGATCGACATAGAAACCGTTTTATTAAGTCATCCTACCGTACTCGATGCCCGAGTGATGGGCAAATACAGTGTTCATGGGGATTTGTTGATAGGAGTTGTCAAAGTCAAAAGTGGCACCCGACGTACTCGTATCGTATGTCAATGGTAGGATTCTACATTCATGGATAATAATTTGTCACGTCGAAATGTGTTTAGTTTCTTGTCAAGATTTTGATAAATATTTTTCAGATAGAGTAAAAGACTACGAGAGACTGCGTGGCGGTATTATATTTGTAGACGACGTGCCTAGATCTTTATTCGGTAAACTGAAACGAGAAGAACTTCTTAATCTCTTACAATAATTGTATTTGCATATGATTCATTATTATTAATAAAAAAAAACATAACAATATAATATGGGTTTTTTTTTCGCGATCCACAGATGGTTAACGGTTTACGCAATGTATAATATACACAATAATTAAAAGAAAAAAGTAGTTCTATACGATTATACGAACTGTAGGTAATAAGTAGATAAACTGTATAACAGGGGTCCCCAATTAATATTTTTGAAGGGCCGTATAGGGATCTGAAAATTTGTCACGGGCCATCAAAATTCTAAATACATATTTACATTATTTAAAAACTAATAATATTTAACAAAAATAATAATTTACAATAATAACAAATATAATGTTGTCATAATATGTGTTATTTATTATTTGTCTGCGGGCCGGATAAAATGTGTTCGTGGGCCGCCATTTGGTGACCCATGCTGTATAATATAGTATAAGTATTCCATACTTGTATTTTCATATTTAATAAAAGTAAAAATTAAGCAACATTTAACAAAGTTAAAAAAAAGCGATATTTGAATAATTGAGAATATTTCAGGGATTTGGGAGTACTATGTTTTCTTTTTATAGTATCTTGGAATGTTTTATAAATGTTGAGAATAAAATAATAATTAATTTTAATTTTAATGAATATTTAATATTATAAATTTTATAAATTTTAATTTTGAGGTATATCTATACAAAAATTTTGAATTCTAATTTAGTTTAAAAATGTATTGTTTTATGTTAATCATATTATTGTGAATCTTTTTATAAAAAACTAGTGGCTGGTGTACTTTGAACATAGGCGTTGTAGAAGCCGCCTTCGGCACCTTCAAGATAGTCGAGTGAAAATCGTTTCACTGAAAATTCGGTTGGAAATAATACTCGGGTGTCTAGTAATCAGTCATTAAAACATATTGTAATGAAGTTTATTACCATTTTTATGAGTTATGAGTTATCATTTGGTGTAAAAGTCTGACGCTTACCCGGTGCTTTTTTTTTAATTCAAAAATTATAAATGCATAGGTACCAAAAATGGTAATTGATTGTCTAGCTGTAAGTCGTCAACGGGTGCACCTCGATAATATCAATGTCCTGACGTCGGAAATCTAATGTTGTATTGTAGTAGAAAATGTTAAAGTCGAATGATGTGTTAACACGTAAGTGAAGATGTCAGTTATCATCGGCGAAAATCGATTTAACCGTAACTAAACCTCCCAGATAAGCAATCCAACTGCGTAATAATGACATAATTATAGTTATTGTTTTGATACGATAACGAAACGACGGTACGGAATACCGGTTGGTGGGCTGGGATTAAAAAATGTAATGTTCCTATTGAACGGGCTTAGGATACGGGCAGCACCGCGGCGGACAACGGGTCGACTAAAGATTTATTAGAGCTTTTATAATGCGTAATACAATAATCTATTATAATACATAGATAATATTATATACTAGTGATTATTGGATATAAAATGTAAATATCATATTATTATGTGTAACGACATAATAATACCAGTACCCATACCACACAATGATGTACCTACCCTACAAGCTTTCTAATGATTATACGGATCAATATAGTATTTGGGTTGTAACTCGTATGTTTATGCATAGATTTCAAAACAATGAAAAAAGACGTTTCTTTATTATTGACGGGTAATTTTTGTATGTCGTGGATCTGATCAGTTATGTTAAGGATAATAATGGGAACGAACTTATAAGTCTAATTTAATTGACGGATGTTTATTTGTCGAATTGTAAACAAGGTGTTAATTATGTATAAACTAAAGTCGTCTAATGTTTACTGTTTACTGGTCAATGCACAATGATTTATAGACTTCCTTTTTTTTTTGTATAATATACGCGTTCTGTTTACATAAGTAATTAATCACAGCTGTATAGTATTTAATAATTATTAGAAATATTTAGATAAAACTTTGAACTATCAACGGAAGACAGGAATGTATTCATAATGTATTATACATGTAGTTATATACTATGAATTATAAGTAATTTTATGTATTATAAGTCTGTAATGAAAATTAACATACATATGTATAGGTTTTATTAATACTTAACAAATTAACTTATTACATTAAATTAATAAATTCATGTTCTATATTATATAACAATAAAGAATAAAGTACTTAGCCTGGTATTATAGCCTATAGGTATAGCATAGGTACTTTTTTAGGTACCTACAGATTTAGTCCGGTCGATTGCGAGATAAATTTGAGTCGATCGTGACACCCTTTCGCATTTTCTTGAATTTTTGAATTTTTTTTTTGTAAATTAGTATATCTTTGTATATCCCACGAATGTAAAAATTATAATTAGAAAAAGCAATAAATAACTATGAAAAACAAGATTATACACAGATATTGAATAAATAAAGTGTAACACGCATATGTAAATATTATATAATATATTTTGTGTTTATTAAAAACCTTTTTTCGTGGACAATTTAGAAAATCTCGGAGGTCGATCGCAAGTCTATTAAAGTTGGCCACCCCTAATGTATTGCACATACCTACTATATGAAAACCCAACCTGATTTTCCATATGGTCAGTTTTGGGTTTAGTCTATGAATATAACACTAAACAAGTATATATAGGTACTACATTACTAGTCAGTAATTACAATATTATCTACTTTAGTCTATAAATACTGTAATATACGTATACAGACATAATGTATAACCTTCATGTTGAATGTAAACAACACACCCTATAGTATGTAGATTATAAGTAAAATTATTCACACTGTAGTTCGGCAGACGCTGAATAGGCATTTTTGTATAACTAGCATATTCTCTCTATGTAGTAGTCTGTAGGACAATTAGTCGTTGTTTTATATTACGCCTCGGAGCACTATAGTTATTCGTTTCAATTATACATATTATTATATTATTACATATATCCGATCTTATTATTATTTACCTTTAGCTTCTGTATATCTGGTGTACTTTAACAGGTTATGGGCCCAGTAGTACGGTAATTATAATAGAGTCGTGTATGTTTGATACTATAATTATTGATTTACGAATCGCGTGTTTGTGTACAGACAGTGTACAGCAATAATAATTCGTGAAGTATAGTGCAGTGCAGTGTTAGTGCATCGATCGTGTGAAGCGCAGAAACTGTGTTTGTTATTATTACATTTATAGTGTACAGACAGTGTACAGATAATTCGTTATTATGGAAAACGAATCTATAAAAATAAATAAACTGACAGGTAATGAAAATTGGGAAACATGGAAATTCCAAATAAAAGTCATAATGACTGCAGCCGATATATTTGATGTTGTGACCGGAAATTCGAAAAAACCTGTTCTTAACAAATCAAGTTCAGAAACTGAAGAAGATGCAAGAAAAAGGTATGGTGTAGATTATTCAATATATAAAAAAGCGGACAACAAGGCTCAAAAGTATATAGTCACGTCAGTGGATGAACAACCACTGCAGTACATAATGAATTGTGACACGGCTAAGGAAATGTGGGACAAGTTGCTTAGTGTATATGAACAAAAGTCGGACTCGAGTGTAACATTGATTCAACAAAAGTTCTACAGCTATGTTAAAGACCCAGATGACAATATGGCGATTCATATTTCGAAATTGGAGAGTCTTAGTAGAAAATTAAAGCAGTTAGGTGAACCAATATCCAACTCAATGCTTATGACTAAGATACTAATGACTTTGCCAGAAAATTACAAACATTTCTACAGTGCATGGGATTCGATACCAAATGTGGACAAAACATTGTCAAATTTGTCATCTAGACTCATGGTAGAGGAAACAAGGCAAACTCAAGGTTATGATACTCAGAGAGATATTGCAAGTAGTAGTGCATTTTCGGCAAAGAAATCCTATGGAACAAATAAAGAAAAACATACGAAAATTGGCAATTCTGAAAGTCAATGGAACAATGATAAAAAACCAGGCAAGTGTAATCATTGTAAAAAACCAGGGCATTGGAAACGTGAATGCCGGATTTTCTTAAAAGAACAAAAAGAAAAAAATAAGAGCAACTCAGGAAATGCGTTGGTTGGTGTACAATCAAAGGACATCGAAATCAACGAGTCGGAAAAATGGTATGTGGATTCAGGCGCTAGCGATCATATGACCAGCAGAAGAGAATGGTTCAGTAACTATGAGTCATTTGAAGTGCAGTTACCAGTACGTATCGGTGATGGTAAACATATTATGGCTATTGGTAAAGGTAATATAAATGTACAAGCGAGAATCGGCGATAAATGGGTTGACAGTCATTTGTCAAACGTTTTACATGTACCTGATCTGAAGGTAAATTTGTTTTCGTGTGGAGCATGTCTTGATAAAGGCATAAAAATGATGACAGACAGTGACGGATGTATATTTAAAAAAAACAATCGTATAGTTGCTATTGGAGTTCGTGAGAATAAAATGTTTTCAATGGTTCTGAGAACAAGACCATTATTACAACCGGCTGATCAAGCAAATGTTGCAGTTAAAAATCTCACGTTACTACAGTGGCATGAAATATTAAGTCATCAGAATGTTCAATATGTTCGGAACTACTTGAAATATAAGCGGATTCCATTCATAGAAACGAAAAACAAATTTTTCTGTGAAGCTTGCATTTATGGTAAACAACACAGAGAGCCATTCACATTAAGTAAAACTAAAACTACAAAGCCAGGTCAGTTAATTCACAGTGATGTATGTGGCCCCATGGAGGAAAATTCACTTGGAGGTAAACGGTATTTTGTTATATTCAAGGATGATTTTTCTAACTATACGTATGTGTATTTTATGAGCCAAAAATCAGAAGTTAAAA
Organism: Rhopalosiphum maidis; assembly: GCF_003676215.2. Taxonomy (NCBI): domain Eukaryota; kingdom Metazoa; phylum Arthropoda; class Insecta; order Hemiptera; family Aphididae; genus Rhopalosiphum; species Rhopalosiphum maidis. The sequence goes on from NC_040879.1 coordinate 15,042,965, forward strand.
ATAAATTTGAATTATTTTTGAATACAGTCAAAAATCAGTTAAATATTTCAGTAATTACTTTAAGAAGTGATTGTGGTCTGGAATATAAAAATACTGAAGTAAAAGCCTTATTGGATAAATTAGGAATAAAACATGAGACGAGTGTACCATACACGCCCCAGCAAAATGGCAAGGCGGAAAGATCAATGCGAACAATTGTAGAAGCGGCCAGAACTATGTTATATAGCAAAAATTTATCTAAGACACTTTGGGCAGAAGCAGTGAATACAGTCGTGTATACAATAAATCGTACAGGTAACACAGGTCAAGAAGGAAAAACACCTTATGAATTATGGTTCAATAAAACACCCGATATAAAGCATCTGAAAAATTTTGGTACCGAAGTATATGCACATATACCAAAAGAAAAACGAAGAAAATGGGACCAAAAGGGTAGAAAAGGTATATTCGTTGGATACTCAGAAGAAACCAAAGGATATCGTATATGCTTTGATGGAAGAGAAATTTCAATAAGCAGAGATGTAATATTCAAAGAGTCAACAAGTCCATCTACAGTTACACAAGTAAAAATCATAAATAAAGAAGAAGAGGAAGAAATAAATTTGGAAGGAGAAGCTGGAGATGAGGAAGACAACAACGACGACGAAGAAAAGTTGGATGATGATGAACAGATAACAATAGGAGTTGAAGAGCAAACAAGAATGACACTCAGAGACAGAGGAAAACTCAATAAACCTATCAGGTATAGAGATGCGTTATTTTCAGCATGTAATGATCCAGTTACATTCGAAGACGCTATGACAGGTGACAATTCAGATAATTGGAAGGCAGCAATGAACGATGAAATGTTGTCATTGAATAAGAATGAAACATGGACACTTGTGGTCTTGCCCCAGAATAAAAAACCTATCAATAATGGTTGGGTATACAAGATTAAATACAAAGCGAACGGAGATGTCGATCGGTACAAAGCAAGGTTAGTGATAAAGGGATGTGCGCAAGTTCATGGAATAGATTTTCAAGAAACATTCAGCCCAGTAGTGAAATATGATTCTGTTCGAGTAATACTTGCGATAGCAGCAGCCAGAAAATTAGTACTCAGACAATTTGACATTAAAACAGCATTCTTATATGGAGATCTTGAAGAAGACATTTATATGAAACAGCCAAAAGGTTACGAAGACGGAACACATTTAGTATGCAAACTTCAACGGAGCCTATATGGGTTGAAACAGGCGCCCAGGTGCTGGAACAAAAAGTTCAAAAATATGCTGATGAACTTTGACCTAAAAGAAACAAAAGCAGATCCTTGTGTATTCGTAAGTAATAAAAACAATCAATTATTAATTGTCGCTATTTTTGTAGACGATGGGCTAATCGCAGCAACAAATAACCAGCTGGTGGACATAATGGTGAAGTATCTAAAGGACAACTTCGAGACGAAGGAAGGTGAACTTGATCATTTCTTGGGTATTGAAATTGATCAGAGACCTGATGGTTCAATTTTCGTACACCAATCTTCATATTGCAAGCGCATTTTAGAGAGGTTCAATATGGAAGAAACCAAAGTCTTGCATATTCCCACAGATCCACAACACTCATTAGATCCAAATCTGGCAGGATCATTGGAAGCAGGGGAAGTTCCATACAGAGAAGCAGTTGGAAGTTTGTTGTATCTAAGCCAAATAACAAGGCCCGATATAACGTTTGCAGTAAACCTTGTCAGTCGTTATCTAGAAAAGCCTCTGACAATTCATTGGAATGCGGTGAAACGCATATTTAAATATTTAAAGGGAACGTTTAATTATGGTTTAATTTATGATTCTAGTGTAACACCAAAGTTGCGTGGATATAGTGATGCAGACTATGCTGGTGATACAATAACGAGACGATCAACTTTAGGATTCATTTTCATGATGGGAGATGGAATCGTAGCATGGTGTTCACAAAGGCAAAAATCGGTAGCACTTTCGACTACTGAGGCAGAATACATAGCGCTGAGCCAATCTATACAGGAACTCACTTGGTTGACGCTACTTATCAGTGATCTTCTGGAGCCACAGGGAGATACACCTGTTTTGTATGCAGACAACCAAAGCGCTATCAAACTAGTGAAAAATCCAGAATACCATAAGCGAACAAAACACATCGATGTACGCTATCATTACATTCGTGAGAAGTTCAGTGAAGGGATGTTTTCTCTAGAATATGTGCCAAGCAAGGAGCAGTTAGCTGACATATTGACTAAGCCAACTCCACGACCAAGATTCCAGGAACTCAGGGAGATGTTGGGAATTAGATATATTAATTCTAAGTTAGGGTATATTGTTTAAGGGGAAGTGTTGAATGTAAACAACACACCCTATAGTATGTAGATTATAAGTAAAATTATTCACACTGTAGTTCGGCAGACGCTGAATAGGCATTTTTGTATAACTAGCATATTCTCTCTATGTAGTAGTCTGTAGGACAATTAGTCGTTGTTTTATATTACGCCTCGGAGCACTATAGTTATTCGTTTCAATTATACATATTATTATATTATTACATATATCCGATCTTATTATTATTTACCTTTAGCTTCTGTATATCTGGTGTACTTTAACACTTCAAAATACAATATTATATGTATTATTGTTTAGTAATATGTAAAACCATTTTATGCAACAACTAAGGCAAAACAGTTGTTACATGAAAAAAGTATTTAATATTAGTATTATAAATTATAATGTTAAAAATATTTTTTTTAGATAATTTGAAGTCATTTCAAAACCACAATTTTAAAAAAAATATTTTTATTGTTATCTATTGTTTTTAAAATTTGTCATTTGTTTAAATAACAACAAATATTTCATATCCCGAAGGAGTGTTTTTTTTTTGACGATTTAAATTTTAAGTATTCAATATATCGTATAAAAATCTAATTTCTTACCAGTAGATATAATTTCTTTTATACCTATAGTTATATACAAATTCTAGGTAATAGACCAACATTTTGCGGATTATTAGAAGTATATTCGCTTCATTTATCAATTTTAAATATACCTATCTTCTTAAAACAAGATTTAGGATTTTAATGCACATTACATTTTTTACTTTCTTGATTTTTAATCAATTATCAAGAATGATAATTGAAATGAAAAAAGTCTGAAAATTTTTAAAACTTTAGGAAGTTTTGTGAAATAGGAAAATGATAAAAATGTAACTCAGTTGTAATGAGTAAGTTGATAATTACGCTAGCTTTAACATAAAATATTAATGAGAGAGATCCGATATCACGCCCAAGCGGTATAACCATTTGAATCCACAAATACATCGGCATGAACAGTCCAAAAATTTTTATTTTTTAATTTTTCTCCGAAACTATTATAACTAAATTTATTTTCAATATTTATCGTTATATTATCACTTCATAAAAATAAATTATTTGAATTAATGAATAGATTTACAAGTGATGGGAGAAAGTTCGAGGAAGAAGATGTGTGGCTGGCATTCGGATCCAACAATAACAACGGCGGGGTACAGGAACTTAGATTTTGAAAATCCCTCTAAAGCCTGGGATCCTATCAAACCAATTGCAAAAAAATAACAAATATTTTGGAACGACACGCAACCCAATACAAAAAAGGAGGTCCATGGATGGCATGAACTTAGCGAAAGTCAATTACACCTAACTTACCTACTTAATTGAATATAAACCTTATATTTTTAATAACATTGATTTATTTTACAAAATAAATGTATTTATATAATATGCTTAATTGATTCAGCTTATTAAAAAAATTAATATTTATTACAATCCTTGTATCTTAGAATGTTATCAGGTTTATTATGTGACTGAGTATAACCATAAATAAAAATATTCAACTGTTCATTGCTTTTGAACTAAAATTGAACACTACATACATCTGAATTTTAAATAAAAAAATTCCTAAACATTAAATGTAATTGAAGCTAAATGTTAAATTATTAATAACATTGTTTTAATCTACTAAATGAATTTGTTCAAACATAATTAATTGATTCTGTTGTCTATTTTAAAATCAATATATAATATAGAAGTATACTTCATTCCATAGAACTTAGGAGGTTATTAGGTGAACTATGTGACAAAAAAAACCAATTTGCATTAATTCATTTCATTTGATTTAAAAATTAATACTACTAATAGTAATTAAAATTTTAAGAATAATTTCCAAAAAAAAAAAATAATATAAACATAAAATTATTTTTTTCATTGTATTTAAAAAAAATTATAATTTATACATCCAACAAAAAAAAATCACCTTGGTAGCATATTAGTGTGTGAGCAATATTAATTAATGTAGACCAAAGATTTTAATCGAACAGTTAACTTTCAGGTTGAATGACGACTTGGTCTTTAATAGAAATATGTTGAAGGACGCCTGGAAAAATACCTACTTCTATTTCACATTGGATTCTTACCATTTATCCTATCAGCAATACATATATCTATGTATTTTGTATCATAGACACAAGTAGGTAAGTATTCTAAAATTAAAATTGAATATAAAATTATTCAATTTTTTTGCAATGTCAGGTCTAATTGTTTGTTCATTGCTGCATAGTTATATTTACCTATATATCCTTAATCTACCAACAACGAAATGGATAACGATAATTTTACTTCATGCAAAGATGAGCAATATCATAGACAAGTACCGACTTTTGAACAGATCCGAAATTTATCCTTTGAAGAGTTAAGATCTGCTCCATATCAAGCGGATGTATACACTTTGGCCTGGGCTTGTGAAAGGTTTAATGCAAGAGCCACTGAAATATATCGAGGGAGACCTAATTCTGACCAGCCTGGTAACAGTGGCAGGACTGACAAAAATTAACTTCTCAGTAAAGCAAAATAATATTTAAAATAATATCTACACATAGTCAATAATATCGTCTCAAAAATAAACTATTAATACTAATACTAACTCTGAGTCTCTGACTGAACCAATGAAAATAAATCCATATTAATTAATAAAAATAATAAAAATAATGAATTAATAAATTATAATATGATAGATGCTACTGTGATTTTTATTAATACTCAACATTTAATAATACATTGTTTGTATTTGTAAGTATAACATTTTGGTTTTATTAAACAATCATTTTCTTAACATTTTTTTGTTGTACCTATTTATTTGCCTAATTAATTAAAATATTAGAAAATGTTATATAAATTATTTAATTCAATATCAATCATAATAATAGAAGAAAATTACGAAATACATTTATTTTAGATAAATATTTTTCAATGGACCATATTCATACAGTGTTTTAATATTTTTAGTTATTAAAACAATTTTATGATAAGTAATAGTTCAACATATTCTTCTAGTATTAAAAATATATACATCCTAAATTGTTTAAATTGATTATAAGTTAATTTAATGCAAAAATATTTATATTTTACGCTTAAATTTATTTTGGTAGTATTACATTTATTATGAAAACATATTAATTTTTCCACAGTTGACACAATAACATTTAGATCAATCCTCAACTTTTGTCCAAGGAAAAGTTTATTAAATTCCTAAAAAAAGTAGAATCATAAAATTAGAGTACAATAATAAAGTATAATATAGTATAATATTATAATATTATATTGCTAGGATTCGATTCAAAATAGACAAAAATTAGCTATATTTTATATATTATAAAGATGAAATCAAATCTACTATTAGAAATTTTATAACATTTAAATGTAGAACCTTTTATAGGATAAGAATATAAAATATATGCAATTTATAAAATAAAATAATCTCTATTATAAAAATATAGCTGTAATGTTTATTTTTTGGTAAAAAATAATTGCAATGTCTACAAAAAAATATTATAATATTATGCATATAAAAATTAATTAAATTTCAAACATTCAAATGACATTTTATACAATGCAATAAATATGTATAATTTACATAGATGTTATGGAAACATGAATTATCTTTATAAATATATTTTATATTAAACACAAGATTTAGTGGATTCACAATAAAAGCATGTCTTATATTATTATTTTATTACTCTTTTAAGTGGGTACTATTCCGCTTTACAGTATCGAATGGATCTATTATATAATTGGATGTGTTTAATTTTAATTTAATGATATATCTTTGTATATAGAAAACAGTATGATCTAAGACATTTTATGGCAAAAGTATGTTCAACTGAATGATACAGTAGGTTGAACTAATACACTTATAGACAATTTATAAATTATGCATCTCATTGAAATTTAATACATTCATTACACTATTCATTGATGAAATACTATTTTTGAGCCTACCCACTGAGCTCTGTGCAGCAGTGATTATTTTAATTTGACATTGAGAGTAGAATTAATTTATCTATTTAATATTTTAGATAACTTGTTTTTAATTTTTGATAAACAAGTGCCTAATATTTACTTATTGATACAATTGCCTAAAACTATAAGGTCAACTAATAGTCATATTAATGAGTATATGAACAGTATATGATAAATGTAATGGAAATCAAAATATATATTATGTATATATTTAATATTTATACATAAATACTAATTTGAATATTTTATGATCTTGTTAATTACCCGATATAGTGTTTTATCCAAACACATTCAAATATCTGAATACTAAATAATTGAGACAATAATGTCTTTAAGAAAAGATAAAAACCTTTTCGAGACATTTTCAAAAGATATACTAAATTATTAATATATTATTTTATTGGATTAATTTATGTACTTTATGATTCATTAAATGTCCAATACATTTAAAAAATTGTATTATACTTTATAAGAAAGTTAAATGTAGTTAAGTTAAGAGTTAAGTATGAAAAATAATAAATATAAAGTAAAGATGATGTTAAATAATAGTTTTATAGTTAAGGCAAAATGTACATGCCCTCATGGCCAAGTAGTTTAACACTATATAGCGGCCCTAAAACTTTATATACCCTATAATCTTAGCTCTACAGACAAATCTTGACCATAGAATTTTAGAAAAAGTAACATATGTGATGAAGTAAAAACTATCAGCCAAATATATGGTGGTTTTAATAGCCCTGCTACTATTATTTCAGATGAAGATTTTGCTACTTTCACACATACTTTGGATAATTTATCTATCTCAGTTGGGTTTTCTTGGTTATTAAGACCTGCACCACAACATACAAAACCAAATGAATCTTTAAAATTTCAAATGAGTTCTATAAAAAGTGTAGTAAATAAAGATGTTTATAAACAATGTAAACAATTAGTAAAGGCAGGAAATTTTGATGCAGTAAGAAGTTATATAAATGGTAGCTGTTTTATAACTGATGATATTATTTTAAAAATTTCTGAAATAACTACAGGTTAAAATAAAATTGACTGTGGTATTATTACCGTAAAAAAAAGATCAACTGCAAGTCATTTCAGTCATTTATTATCTACTTGCCAAAAAAATTAATTTTCAAAATCTTTTTTTAAATCACAAAAGAATGATACTAATTTATAAGTGGGGTTTAACAAATGAAAAATTAGGCATTAAAGTTTTGGAAAAAGAACAAATTGTAAATATTGTACCAATTGAGTTATTGTTATCGAACAATAGATTTTTAGGAGCTTCTCCAGATGGCTTAATAAATTCTGATTTTATTGTTAAGATAAAATTTCTATGGAAGTTCAGAAATAAAGCATTTGATATTGAACTTAAAAATGATCAAAGTTGTGTAATATACATAAAAAATAATTCTGTTTATATTAACAAAAAGCACTTTTATTGGCATCAAATCCAAGGACAACTATATTTATTTGACCGTAAGTTGTGTTATTTTGTCATTGGGACACCTAATCAAACAATAATTATTATCAAAGTCGAAAAGGATCTTAATTGGTTAGTTAATCTTGAAGTATTAGAACAATTTTTTATTGAGAAGTTAATACATTTTCTTATTGAAGAATAAATATCTGTATCACTAATATATATATTTATACATTATTTATAATATTAAAGAATTAAACACAAAAAAAATTATTTTAAAATAATTTCACATAATGAAAAAAAAATTAAGTACAGAGTAACCTCTGACACCTTTGGTTGCTGAAATTTCGTCCGCTACTTAGAGGTGTCCGGTGGTATTTAGAGGGAGAAATACAATAGGTATGAGGTTTTCCTGTAGAAAAGTAGTGAAAATGTCGGCTATTTAAATGTCCATTAAGGAAGGTTTCACTGTATTTATTTTATTTTTATAATATCAAATAACGAAAAACTATAATTAATGATATCAAAAAATGATACACTTAGTTTAGTCTTAATAAAAAATAGGTAATAGCTCCAAAATGAGCTTTATTATAAGATTTTAAAAATTAAATACATTTAATATTGGATTATTTAGATAAAAATTATTATTTAAAAAATATTGAATTTTATATAGATTGACATTGTCAAATTTTATTTCACAGTTTAATACCTATAACTTAAATTTTTTAAATTTTTTTCAATTGGCATCATTTTGCATTAGTGCATCATAACTTACTCGTAGACCACAGTCATACATAAGGTGACTAAGTAAAAAAATAAAAATTATGTTTTGTAATAAAAATTATGTAAAATTTTGAAATAAAATTATAAACATTTTCAGTTAATCAATACTAATTTGAATATTTTATGATCTTGTCCATAACCTAATATAGTGTTTTATCCAAACACATTAAATTATTTGAATCCTAAATAATTGAGACAATAATGTCTTTAAGAAAAGATGAAAACCTCTTTGAGAAATTTTTAAAAGATATAATTAAGATATTTTTTTACAAAGGTATTGGATTAATTTATGTACTCTATGATTTATTAAATGTCCAATACATTTTAAAACTTTTATTATACTTTATAAGAAAGTTAAAGTTAGTTGAGTTAAGTTTAATTAAGTTATATTTACTGTAGTAATTTTTTTCTAACAGCAGACAGTATAGTTACTGTATTAGCACCTCTATATTAATGTATCAATTTATTAATAATAATTTAATCTTATAATTTGATTATAATATTCTTAAATTAAGAATTTATTCATCACAATTTTGTAATATATTTGTACATATTATTATGTATCAGCAATAAATAAATATAAATGTGTATACACCACCTAACATTAGAACCCAATACTGCAAAATAATGTGGAATATTCAAAGAAAAATATTATGTGTATTAGTTTATGACAAAAAAAATTATGTTTAGTGCTTTTAAATACAAAACAATATTATGATTATAAAAAAAAGAATTTTTGTCTTATATTTTGAAAACATGATTCTTAAGAGGACACCATAGCCGTACGTCACTCCGTCTTACTAACGTAAAACAACAAGTTTGCATTCAGCAGAATCGATTTTATACTATTAGCATTAATATTAAAAGTAAATTTACTTACTACCAAACTTTAAGGTAAGAATATTATCTAGATCATCATGTGAACTTTTATTGATATTCTTAATTTTAAGTTTTAATATTTTATATAACACAGCTTACCTTTAAATTAAAACATCAATGAAAACTATAACTCTAATATTAAAACTAAAAATATAAAATGGATTTTGCTGAATTCCAATTTTTCATGATGAGAAAGACAACACATGTGGGTACAACATCCTCTTAAGCAACAGAATTATTTTTATAATTAAATAATATTATAACTTGATATTATTTAAATTGTATGAATAATTAAGTATAACATATAATTCATTTAGTTGCATATTTATTCAAAATGTAGTAAGTTTATAATATAGATTAAAAACTAATTTGAAATATATTATGTAATATGACATTTGCAGTATGTAATATAATTTTAAATAATATAACTTGCTACTATTATTGTTCAAAACAAATGTTTCTATAAATAAACACTTAATAAAATATAAACAAAAATAAGGTATCCTATATATTAACATTAAACCCATACATTTGATAGTCGTTAGTTTTTTGATAAAAAAAAAAAAAATAAAATTATATGTATAAAGATAATGTAACAGAAATTGTCAAATGATAATAAAAATTCACTTTAGAAGATGAATTAGGCTCGTTCACCACGGATACGTCTGGCTAACTGAATGTCTTTCGGCATAATGGTAACACGTTTGGCATGAATAGCGCATAAGTTGGTGTCTTCAAACAAACCAACCAAGTATGCTTCACTAGCCTCCTAAAATAAATACAATTTAGATACTAGTAAATGTATGATCAATTTAGTTACTGAAAGGTCACCAATAAAATTATTAATGAGAAATATGGTAGCACATCAAAAATACTGATTGTAAATTATATAATATCATTAAATTTAAACCAAAATTAACAACATAAATAATTAAAACTAAAGTAAACCTATAATTTAAACAAAACTTATAAAACAATGATACCTGCAAAGCCCCAATAGCCGCACTTTGGAAACGTAAGTCTGTTTTGAAATCTTGTGCAATTTCTCTAACCAAACGTTGAAAAGGCAATTTGCGGATCAGCAACTCTGTAGACTTTTGGTAACGACGGATCTCGCGGAGAGCGACAGTACCGGGACGATAACGATGAGGTTTTTTAACTCCACCTGTGGAGGGCGCGCTTTTGCGGGCAGCTTTGGTAGCCAACTGTTTACGCGGGGCCTTTCCCCCGGTAGATTTACGAGCGGTCTGCTTAGTACGAGCCATGGTTCAACTGAAACAAATTCCGAAATAAAAACAATTTGCATTGAAGCAATCAGATCACTGACACCCAAGGAGCTAAGGAACATTGCGGCAAAACTAAAAGCCTAGAAATACTGGTCAGCATTGAAATCAAAAACCAAACCGAGCTGGTTGCAAACCAAAAAGTTCACGAGTGTTAGACAGACGCCGCGTTGAGGCGAAATGGATCGAGTGAATTTTTGAATTTACGGGTCCGGCGGTAGGTAGGTACTTACTAACTCAGTACGCGTGAACGGCGTCTGGTGAAGTCGAAAGACGTAATAAGCAGTCGTTGAACGAAAGACGTGAGAAAACACGTAAACGAATTACGGAATTATACGACGATTACACAATGGCGAAGGTTTGATAAAATTGTTTGAATAGACAGATTAGAGAGGTCAACAGTCGGGCGTCGACGTCATTTAGCACGGCAGAGGACGGGTAACAGTAACGGGACCGCCGGTTGGCCGATCTAATGACGGCGTCTGCGATTGGACTTTAACGAAAAATCGATAACGCGAAAGAATAAAATATACACAAAGTTATTAAACTTACACAAATAAAAAATGTTTCACTGCGTTAAACAGTTTGAGACTGGGATTAGTTGGTGACCATAGCAACCGGCGAAAATTCCGCCTGCTTATTGATTTCGCATCCGTCGAGTACCGGGTCGACGCTCACGTCCCCGTTTTCGTGCAGTCAGATGAGTTTGACCAGTGTACTCGTTCAGATCGTATTTCCGTGTGAATGTGCTCCATTCAACATTTTCTTTAGGTATTATTTAATTTAATCGTTGGCAATGGTTATTTCAACATAGAACATTTTCTGCAGACATAAAACTACATTCATATTGTGGTATTGAGAAATTCAGTCCTAATTATTAACTAATAGTTTAGTACTAGGTGTCTAGCTATTGCTGTTGCAATATGAAAAATATCTTCAACGAGGAAATAGCGAGGCTTCGATTTGAAAAAAAGTAACTCTTGTAATAATTGATATCGAGAATTCTTTTTTTCAAATTGAAGGTTGTGCTGTTATATTTTAATTTATTTCAAGAAACTGGAACACTGTGCTGGATGAATTCACAAGAATATTTTAATTATTTTTGATTTTCTCCATAGACTTAAATGTGATTTAATAACCATATACATTTCTAATGTTTTATTTTATTTTATTAGTTATACACATTAATTGGCATGATACTGAATTGTTTTTGTTATATACAATAATCAATGCATTTATGATTATTAATTAATTCATACATTTCAGATTCATGTGTTGTAGTAATTTCAAATAATTATTTCAACATTGAATATTTTCTGCAGATACAAGAAGAATATATTCATATTACGTCCTTGAGAAATTCAGTCATAATTATTATGCATTAATAGTTTAGTACCATCGCTACACAAAGACTACTGTTGTAATTTGAAAAATATCTTCAATAAGGAAATAGTCAGGCTTCGATTTGAAAAAAAATAACTCTTGTAATAATTGATCTCAGGAGTTCTTTTTTTTAAATTGAAGGTTGTGCTGTTTTGTTCTAATTTATTTCAAGAAACTGGAATACTATGATGAGTGAATTCACAAGAATATTACAATAGATATTTTTTAATTTTATTCACAGACTTTTATAAATGTGATTTAATAACCATGAACATTGTACATTAATAATGTTTATTTTATTTTATTAGTTGTACTCATAAATTGGCATAATACTGAATTATTTATTTTATGAATAATAATAAATACATTTATGATTTATTAATAATTTATGAATTTCAGGTTTATGTGTTTCAGTTTAGTAGGTCAGTAGGCGTTATTCACATAATACATAATATATCCATATTTAAAACAATACCTAAAAACTATTATTATAATATATTCAAGCAAATACAATTTTAGTTGTAAAAATGGTATTATAAATCAACTCTTGTCTCTTATTCTGGTTATTGTTATTTTTTTTTAATGTATTAATGTATTAATTGTACTGTATATTCATCAATTATATCAAATATTAATCATGATAACCTTTATTAGTTTCTGATGGATAAAATCTACATTAAACCATATATTCACAACATTCATAATAAAGAGCTTGTGAGTTCTGCAGTGTTTCAATTATTATAATATATAATTGTTAATTGATAATTGTTTTCAACTGTACTAATATGAATACCTATAAATATAAATAATTAAAATAATCTAAAGTTTTTTATTATTTACTATACAAATTGTTAAGATATACTTAAAAAAGGAAAGGGCTATTATGTGTGTTGTTAGTTTGTTACCTTCCTTAAAAATTAAATAACTGTTACTTTAACTTTGAACTTGAAATTCAATTTTGCTTTTGAATTTACTAGAAAATCTAGCAATCTAGGCTTTTAGAAGATACAGTTTGGTAGAAAGCAATAGAACATAGAACATTTTTTTGTTTATTATAAGGTCACTTATTTTAAAAGATATTAAAATTAATTATATTAATGAATAGTTATTTTTAAAATGTCTCTTAGTGTTAAAATTATCATTATTTTAATTCCTGATTATGGTTCATCTTCATTAGTGGAAAATGCTCAACAAGTGAATTACATTTCCATTTAAAAATAATATGGAGGTGATTAAAAGTATCCTCAGAAAACTTAATTAGTCTTCAGAACAAAATTAAAATAAAATTCTAAATAATTTTTTAATTATATACAATTAATTGTTTTTAATTTCGAATAAATTTAATTTAAAAAATATAAAATATAGAGATATTTTCACAACCATGCGAACGCAAGTACTGACACTGTTGAAAATTTATAAATATATTTTGTCTAATAGGTAAATAATGAATATAAAGTATAATCTAAGATCATTAATGTATATAGTTATTGGACAGAAACAAATAAGATAAACTATAATCAAGTTATTAATATTTTACTAATACTTTCATATACTTATTTCCTATATGCATTATACACTTACAGTTTTTATGAGTACCTAACATTATCGAAGTATAAATATATAATATTACTAAACCATCGAAATTGTCAAAATTTACGAAATACGTATTAAAAAAAATTAAAAATTTTACAAATAATGTTAAAATATGTATTTATGACGAAACATGTAAAATAAAATATGTTTTATTTTATTGCAAATCACGTGAAATGAGCTTATCATTTGCAATACTTAATTTATCATGTTTTAGTAAAAATATGTATTTATCTACATATAAATCCCAGTCCTAGTTAGCAGTGACGGCTGGTTAGGTTAGTGCGTGGGGGTGGTGGGGGTGCGACTTTAAATTTAATACCCCTAGTTATAGATATAACAAATTGTCAAATTAATTATAATTAAAACAATAAAATTAAATAATATATATTATGTCATGGACGACGTTACCAGTAGTCAAAAACGCGTTTGTAAGACCGCAGTTGAAATGTACACGTATGCACAATGACACGATTATCATTTATAAATCTTCGTTTATTGTTTATTATAATATGGTTAATAATATATCATTATATTATTAATATTTTTAAAATAATAAAAATGTTTAAAAATAATAATCGACAATATTAATAGTGATTAGCAACCGACAACGACGAGCGTACACATAGTTAATTTTAAAAATAAATTTACCATTATAATAATATACAGATATTTTACTGTATGGACGACGCTGCCGGTCGTCTAGACCCCGCAATAAGATCGCAGCTTAAACGTACCCGCACGCACGCGATTGCATTGCCATAGGTTACTATGTACATATTCAGAATTACTTTTGGACGAAGCTGCCGGTCGTCCAGACCATAGATCACTGCTCGTGTGTGCATGCGTACCCATATGCTCTTAGTATCTCAAGGAAACAAATTTAATGTTCGCATACGACAAAATATAGGTACTAGAAATTTAAAAATCGCAGTTTTAATAAAAATTATTTTTTTAAAAATATAAAACTAAGAATATAAATTAATTTTCTTCTTTAAATTAATTTTAGTATAGGGTGCGATCGTCCCGTCGTCAAAGCCAGAGCCGCCACTGCTAGTTAGGTCATTAAAAAATATTATGATTTATGTTGCAGTGATAAACTTATTATTGCGTCTTAATAAGTTTTATTAATTTCTTACATATTTATTGATTCATTATATATGTTTTTACATATCTATGTATTTACATCAACATTTTCACCACAGGTGTAATAGTTTTGTTAGATAGTAAATAAACAGAAAATAATATTATGATTTATTTTTTTAAGATAATATACCTTAAGTAACTTCTTTCATTAAACATAATATAATAACTTTTATTTGCTTTTATTTTGTATTAATTATATTGTTTTAAAATAAAAATAGTTATTGCAATGATACGCAAAAAAATTATACTTTAATAGGTATACATACAATATAAACAAGCAAAATATTTTTAATTTTTTTTAATTTATAAAATTATAATATAAATTAGGTACCTATACTATAATATTGTTTCTTACGCTATGTGCTATGCTAATAAAAAACTGACGTAAAAATATACCTAATTTAGTATAATTTATTAAATTAATATTTTCACACTGTTTATTGTACAACTATACATATAATAATAAACGTATAGGATAATATGTTATAATAATATATTAATATTACCATTACCTAATGAATATTTTATGAGGTTTATGAAAAATAAGATATCATTAAAGTATCCAACTGATAGAATTATATTACATTGGTATTTTATATTTTGAATACATTCTTATAATATTAAAATAATAATATTTGTTTGTATTTAATATATTATAAATTATAATAAATTAATAAAATAAATGTATTATATTTATAATAATATATTAACATTACAAAAATTATGTCAAATAATATTCCATAATGGCTTGGCCAAATAATGTTACTATAGGTATAAAAAAAAAAATAATTAATTTATATCAGCTCAGTGTTAAATAATAATAATATTTAGTAATAATTATGGCTTGGGATTTAATGCCCTAAAAGTCCTTAGTATAATATGCATGCATTTATGCCTTAAAAACCACTAAATATGCTATTAAAATATGCATTAAAAAAAATAAGAATCATAGTGTTTAATCAAATATTATTAGTTTAATATCTAGATAATATTTGCAATATTGTCAAGATTATAAATTATTTATTATTATTTTTCTTTTTTTGTTTTTTTTTGAATCACGGTGGCGGTGTACCGATAAGTAACAATGCAAGTAATCGGCAAGAAAAACACTAACATTAATTTTAAAATATTTATTTTATATGAATAAAACCTTCATAATATCTCAGGTCCACAAAATCTATTTAAAATTAAGTTTTTTTTATATAATTATAATACGTATATCTTTTTATAAATAATTGTCAAATATGCAACTATTAATTTAAAATAATAACTGCTTTGAAGTGGTGTCACTGGACGTCCCCTTCACTCAAGTCTACAAGTCCTGTATTTTACTGTAAACACTCAAAATTTACTTATTGTATTATATGTGTATACAGATTGTAAATATTCATTAAAAAAAAAAAAATAATAATAATAATAATAACTGGTATGACTATGAAACAAATTTATATTTTATTTTATTATTTAGCTATGTTTTTAATGATTATTGTGAATTCCTAGGAGTCTCTACTAAAACTATATTTCTAGTGTTTTTTCAGTGTTTTCAGTATTATTTTATATAATTAAGACACAATAAAATAAACACGCAAAATTAATAATCATAATCATATAAACCGAATAAAATCAACATTAATTTGGTCATCACTACGCTCTTCACTGCAGTGGCGTCGTTGACGTCAAGTTATAAAAATTGTATTATAATAATATCATTAATATCAGCTACCATTGATTATATTTATAATTAATGCAGCTACCTATTGTGTAGCGGTGTAGCCTATGAGGTACCAATATCTGGGAATAGAATAAATAAATGCAGATTATATTATAATGAACATTGTACCTATAATGTATTTGTCTATAGGTATATCTACGTAATTTATATAAAAATGGTCCCGTAAACTCTCACCGCTAGTCGAATGCGTCAAATAAGACGACAACGACGCAGGTACCGTGGATACTAGAAAAAGGGTAGAAAACGATACACACTTTCTCCGCCCCCATGTTGCTTTAGAGTCGTGCAGGGTTACGAGACCCTTTCCATTCGTGCAGTGTAATTATCGTCGGCGGCACACTGACAAGCGATAGAGCCCCTGCAGTGGTATAGTCATGGCAATTTGTTACGGCGACGGTTACGGAGACAGCCGTGAGATGGTTGTATCATGTTTTTACGCCAAAAGCAAATTGGCAATGGCCAATGGCCTCAATACCGACTGCAATTACGACAGGATAAGATAATGAATAAAAATATAATAATAATATAATTAAAAAAAAATTATAATAGTTTAATACAAAACAATGTTAATACACACAATGTATATTGTATACCTACCGAGTACCGACTATATACTGCGTAATGAACTTCAATAACAGTATAATTGCATACTTACAAAATGTAATATATAAATAGATATTAAACAGAATAATTTAAGTGATTATCATTAATCATTATTAAAGATAGAAAAATATAACTAAATTACCAAGTATCCTAAAAAAAAATAAAAATTGTATGGACATTATTATTAAAGTACCTTCCTACGGTTATTATTTAAGAGGCAAAATTTAGCAATTTATAATTTCGTCTTAGCCACTCGGGATCTATAAATGTGTTAGGTACTTGTAAAATTGTAAATGATTATTAGTGTGATTGAAATTCAATACGGGTACCAACTGGAGCTGCCGACGGATGCCACTCTCGTAAGTCGTAAGGAGATTGTAAATTCTACCGATTTAGATATAAATAGTCAATTTTTGGGTTGAATTTAAAACATTTTAATTCCACTGGTATGATTTTTTTATTTACTTGAAAACATGTTAACTCCACCGATGGTAAAATCCACAGATTAAAAATATTTTTAGTATAGCTGCACATCAACTGTCAACTATGTGTGTTTTATTTTAATTTTTTTTAACTACCAAATAATTATTATTATTAATAAGTATGTATATATATTTTTAAAGTTGTGTAAATAATTTTATAAGCATCTGAATATAATATGTATAAATTCGAAATCTGTACATAAATTATGTAACTATTGGCTATTGTAAACTATTGTATTACCTATTGTAACTTATTATTATTATTATTATTATTATTGCTTACTAATTTTATTGTTATTGCATGTTTAATAATTTTATATCTCACAATATACTGTAATACTAATTAATTAATCTCAAATGTAAAAAGGTTAATCCCGAATATCTAAATAAAAAAAATAATGTATCAGTGGAATTTACACGAAAAAAGGTCAAAAAAGGTCGCAATCGGTGGAATTTACAAACACCCCTTAATCAATTGTTACAGAATTGACGACTAATCAAATCTTTAAAATATATATTTCTAACAGAAAAGCAGAAAAGTAGTTTATGTAAAGCAATGAACATATATAGTAAAAACACTACATGCCATTACGCGTAGTACAATATCATCTACCAGAACATAATATTATATTTATAGGCGCAATTTCAACTTTTTACTTACGGGAGGGAGCGAGGAGCTGAATATATTAAAGACAAGCACCCCACCCACCACCATTTATATTATTTTACCTTATAATATTTTTTCATTATTCGATTACATTTTTTTCCCTAAATTACCGTACACTCACGGCAAAACAAATTGACTTGGGTATGTTTAACCATCACCATAAAAAATTATGATTTATGTCTAATATTAAAAATAGAATAATTATTAATAAATAAATAAAATTAATATTATGCTTTAATTTTATTAGTTGAACATGTATTATATATTTATATATATATTGGAAATGATAATACTATACGTCTATATTATTAGGTATTATTATTAATATTATCTATTATTAATACATTTTTGTTTTATAAACAAATCAATTTAGTTTTCAAAAAAACATTATAAACGACAATAACTATTATATCTAGAGCCTATTACAACAATGATTTACAAGCTATATGAAAAACATTGTGTAATAGGCTCCCGATAATTACTATTTTAGTCTTTCATATTTTTTAACAAATTCAATTAATATGTATAATAGCTCAAATGTTATTTGAAATATTTAGTTCAATATTAATAATTGACAAATCTGAAAATTTATCTTGCTCCATTAAGGTGTGTAATCCATTTTTTTTTCAGCACATGATAGAAAATGAGCGTTTACACGTAGTGCAACTTATGGGTATGGTTAGTGAAAGTTTTAGGAGTTATTAAATAAATTTGGACAGATTTCGTATTGCACTACTTTTTCCAAATCAAAGTTTTTTTTTCGTAAGGAATTGAAGATATATTTTTTTTGCCTCTTTCATTTCACACTTTGGACTTTACAGCATCAGTTTCAAATTTCGACAATTCTTAGAAAGATAATTGTATCATAACGTTTCTATACCAATATGTTTACGGACATTAAATTTATACATTCACTTTATATTGATCAATGAAACAAATCAAGGCTTTCACGAAAAAATTGTTTCTCCAAATTTGTGACAATGCTATTAATTATTTTGAAATAAATTACTCTCCAGTGCTCTTCTATTGTTATATCAGATTGTTCAGCTTGTTTATTAGATACCTAACCTTTTAGATTCTGAACGAAGTAATGGATGTATTGATTTTACAATGATTAGAGTTTTTTTAATTTTATTTTTGTGTCTGTCATCACGTTTTGGAGCAGTAATAGTGCTTTGATTTTTGATTTTTACCCCCTTTTTTTTGCTGTAATTCAAAAACGAATCATTGTAAATATTTGAAATTCTCACCGAATGTTTATATTAGCGTTGTCTATTTACGATTTAATTTTTAAACTACATATTTATAGACTATTGAAATTTTCGATTTTTCAAAATTTTTATTTTTTGAAATGCCGATATAAAACATTTGACTTTTCAAAAAATTTTTAAAATTTAATACAAGGTTTATTATTAGTTGTTCTTATTGTAAAAAAACTCGTTTGTCAAATTTTTTGTTTATAAGCATTAAAAGTTCAAATGTTTACAAAATATATCAAAACCGCGAAAATTTGCAAGGAATTTTGAAGTTGAAAATTCATAAAATTTTTGTGATTTATATCTAAGGTTTAAAAACCCAACACAAGGGTCATCTTCATAACTTTTTCTTAAAATAACTGTAAAAAATAACTCCAGCATCAACAAAGAAAAAATTTTATGAGCGCATGAAATTTATTTTTTTACGAAATCGAGTAAAATAACGATATATTACAATTTAAATATAAGTTAAAATATAATATATCCTACTAATTATCCTAGACTGACAAATAATCTCCGTTCTTAATTGTTGTTCGCGTACAATAATACCTGTCATTGCATTCAAATTTAACACAGCCATTATGGTGACCTACTCATTTCCATCTTTACTATACAGAAGAGCGATATCCACTTGCTTACCTATTTATTAAAATTAAATTCTATAATTTATGTTAATTTTACCCAAATTACCAATTTTATTAGTTTTCATTGAAAATGTGCGCTAATGGTTATGATATTTTGTTATCGACACCTGTTATTGATAAATAATCACATCAACTGTATGAGTGTGAATACGATTACGGCATTTTAGAAAAGTTTTTATTTTTGTATGATATCAATACGTTCTTTGACTTAATACGAGCGATCGAACTATTTTTTTTACGAAAAAACCACTTTAGATAAAATGGAATTTGATTAATTTTATAAAAAATTAGATACTTATTACGTAAATAAACCTGGGAAAAAATGAGATTTAATTAATAATTGAAGACATTTTAGTAGCTAAAGTAAAAATGTAAGTAATCGTTAAAATATACAAAATATTAGTAAATAAAAATTACTTAAGAAATATAAATTTTTTACAATCAGGACATGTATTAAAAAAAAATTTTATTTTATTTTATTTAGAATTACCCATACCTACTTTTATCGTTATTAGAATCAAAATGTTTTAAAAATTGTACGTTTAACGTTAGTAATAATTAACTTAATTTAAACTGATCATATTTTTTTCATAACAAATCATACCATGTTATAATTCAAAAATATTAGATTTTTGTAGTCGCGTTGACGTTATTATTATTAAATTATTTCGATTTCACAAAATGATACCTATTGATGTAATTAATATTTAATTTAAAATATTACACTAAGTGTAAAATAAGAATTTCCATTTCATAACTGAAACAAATGAACGTATAAGAATATAGGAGTATGGTAAAATGTAGTTGCGCGTTGGCTATAAAAACGATACCAAACTAATGTAAAATATAAACTTAATAATATTTCAGTACATTTGATAAATAAAAATAATTCACGAAAACCAAATGATAAATGATAATAATGCTTGTGCCGGTGGTCGTCGTGTGTTGAAATGGCAGTTATTTAATTTTTATAAAATTATTTTGAATTGGTGACAAGAACATAAAAATGTCGTTGGCCGTTGCATGAGTAATCTCTGCCGAACCGGATCGGATTTTCGATTATATCAAATTTAAAATATCGATATTTCGAATGAAAAATAATCAATGTTTATCACTATTATAATATAGGCAGCGATAGGTAGTGATTTGACGAGTGGGTACAAGATGGGTATTGGTAGCGACTAAAGAGCCCATATGATAATCGGTTCTCTATAGTCTATAGCAGCGGTTCCCAAATTTTCTTAGCATCGGAGCCTTTTTTAAGTAGAAGTTTCTCGTGGAGCTCCCAAGAAATATTTATCGTTAATTCTTATCTGTCTGTGTACATTTATTGTAGTATTACGAACGGAGCCCTTGATAAGCTATTGCGAAATACTAAGGGTTCCCGCTCCGCGGAACACAGTTTGGGAACCGCTGGTCTATAGGCATTGGGCGTGCGCTGTGCAATGTTATACTTTTTGTGCAACAGGTCGCGCCACACGTTCGAACACAACGATGATAAGGGTGACAAACTGACAACTTCGATACGACTCTCGAGTCTCGACGGTCTGATGTCATTTGTCGCTAGTAGTCGTCACTTATAAGTTGCAGTATTGGAGGTTGTCCAAAATAATTGTCTTCGTCGTTTGTTGTCTATTTGTTACCTAAGTGCACTGAATATTAGAAGCATCAGAGAGACTGCGAGTTTTCATCAGGATTCTCGAAATGGATAAAATCGAGATTGCTACCAGGAAGGCTAACAATTTGGGTACGTGTCCGCCGCCCGCACCCACTATGCGAACAGATATGATTCGAGATATTCATTTATAATACTTGTATTTTACGATTCCCAATACACTTTATTCATTTGTATATTTTGTCAATCGTTATGATTTTAGGGCTCAAAATTAAAGTGAAATTATTAAATGTTACTTAAATAAATTCTAAAAAATCTAAAATACTTAATGTCACAATCCTTAATTCAATATTATTCTATATTTTTATTTCGTTTAACAGTATATTCCTACATACTTATTCTCAAACAAATTAACTATACAAACTGTGGTGATAGTTAATTTGACAGTGACTACAGTAATATTTTACTATATTAGATTGTTGGATCGTACACGATTTTGTCCCCCATCTCGTGTAATTTTATACTAGAGTATAATTTAATTTTAATTTTTCATGATGCTTAGCAAATTAGTTTTTGTTAAAACAAATAAGTTTCTATATTTATTTAAAATCAATTCTAAAATAATTAAATGATGCGTACAATTAATATATTAAATTAGTTTTATTGTTAACAAAATTAGCTTTAATTTTAATTAGATAATAAGTTCTCAAGTGTCACTAGGTAACTATTCTCATCTCATATTGCCATATATTGGATGGCTATTTTGTCTTTAAATAAATATGTTTTAGAATAAGTTTATTCATATTAGAATACATAACAATAATTTGATAGTGATTAAATTATTTTATTCTTGCTGCAAATATACCTAAAATGCTTCATATATAATATTCAATCTAATCAATTGTTATAATTTATCAGTTTTAAAGGATAAGATGTTGAAACAATTTGATCACCAAAATTTCTTTTTTTTCATTGTTTTTTTAAATTATTTATAGATTTTCATCATCTGCATCTGGTGTAATTTGTCATTTGCTTATATTATAATATAATGCATAAAAACCAAAAATTAATATTGAAAATTATTTATTTAGTTAAAAAATAGATTCCAGATTTCTGAACTATAATATATTATTATTTAATGTTTACTGTCTGTATTCTGTTAGTAATTGAATATGCTTTATTATCATATACATCAATATCATAAACATTGTTTAATAGTTTTACATATGAGATACCTAAGTATTAATCTTGAAGAGAGACGTTTATACTTTATGAGCGTATTAGTTAAATAAATCACTTGAATTTTAATGTTAGGTATATTTAAATAATAAAAAATATTATTTACCTAATTATTCCTATAAATGGTTTATATTTTTTTTAATTTTCTTTTTTAGGTACTTTATGGGATTTTATTCTAATAGAATTTAATCGTGGCTATTTTCTAGAAAATGACGAAAAAGAATTTTCAGACAGAAGAGAAAAAGTTTATACTTTGATGAAAATACCCTTAGAAGTAGAACGATTCATCTTCTATGGCATTTGTCAGGTATGTAATAAGTCTCAATTAGTGTTTAAATTATACATAGTGTATAACATATTACATAACTTACCTTACAAAGTACCATACAAGTTACAATCTATTATAGACTTAAATTAATGTGTATTAATTTTAGTGTGCAGATTCATTCCTATTTGTTTATACATTTTTACCATTGCGAGTATTTATAGCATTAAAATCATTAGTGTGTAGTACCTTATCAAAGTTTATGTAAGTATTTTACAAACTGTCATAATCATTTAAAATGTATTGTTTATATTTTGTATTAGGAACAAAAATAATAGAAAACAGTTATCTAGTGCGGAGATTTGCGACTACTAAAGATGGCTGTACTTATAACATGTTATATTATGTTAGTACCGTTAGATACATCAATGATATATCATTTAATTAAAAGCCAGTCGGTTATTAAGTTGTATATATTTTTTAACATGTTAGAGGTAGTTATCAAATATTTAGCTTTACATTCACTACATTTTATTTAAATAATATAATATTTTTTTCAATTTTAGGTTGGAGACAAGTTATTTTCATCATTTGGCCAAGACGTTTTAGATGCATTGTATTGGACTGCTACTGAACCTAAGACTAGCCAGCGTAAACATTTTGGTGTTTTACTACATTTTATTATTGCTGTGTTATATGTCTGTATCCTTTTAAATAATACCTTAGATATTTTAATATAATAGAATTAGCTTTAATGTAAGTCCTAAAAGATAAAACCAATTTTTAATTTTCCTCAATATAGAATATTAGTGTTACATAGTATAATTGTATTATGCCAAAGCTACCACATTGAATGTTGCTATTAATTCAAGGCGCAAGGCATTACTACCATCATGATGTCCAATATGTTATGTGATTTTAATATTTTACTGTGAAAATAATATTGTATTTAACATTTTTATGATTAATACTAGTTGTAGAATTTAATGGAAGTGTGTTTAAAAAATTTAATAAAACAACCTTGTTCCAATTATCATGCAATGATGTCCGCGAAAGATTTAATCTGTTCATATTATTATTAATGGTTGTAGTGCAGACAATCAAAGAATATCAATGGAGTAGTGGTTAGTATTTATTTCATTGTGGCCAAAATTAACTTATGCTTAAGAAAAAAAATTAAAATTGAATTGCCAATGTTTACAAATTATCTTTCCAAACAATTTAAATTGGTTTTATAAATAATCCAAATCAAATAATATTATTATGTATTGTTTTTTATTTTAACTTATAGGTTTAACTGTAAGCTTACTTTAGATTTTATTAATTTAATTATTTATTTTCTATTAATTTTTTAAAAACATTTTATTGTTATATCTTATATGGTACAGAATCATTTTGCGAGTTAATGCTCAACTGTATGTATATTATGATTTTGGAAATAATAATTGATTGGACGAAACATGCATTCATCACAAGATTTAATGAAATTGACTTGTCAGTTACAATGAATATGTATTAAAATTTGCCAATGATACTGTAAAATCA
>NC_040879.1:15067924-15129552 GCF_003676215.2 Rhopalosiphum maidis
TAAACATATTTTAAACTATTTAGGTACCTAGTTGTGTTTCTCGTTGGAACGCGAAGTGTTTTAAATTTAATAATATGGAGTGTTCAGATATAATAAGTGAAATTTTAAAAGTAGGAATTCATAACTACTCTTTCGAACATAAACTTCAATTAAAAACGAAAAACCACCACCAACACGTTTAAGTTTGGAAACGGTTGATGGGAAACAATACGAAAATTTCAAATATCATGGTACACAAATATGCGTGGTTAGCTGGAAGTAAAAATCTAGGTAAATTATTTTGTTATATTGTTTACTGTTTCGGGGAGAAAAAACATAGGGAAGTGATGGTATTTCAGTTATGAAAAATTTTGATCGTAAAGCATCAAAACATGCAATAAGTAAAACACATTTAACTTCCCAAGAACAATTTATGTTACTTGGGGCAAATCGGAATCAGATGGGTACAACATGTACGGAACTGGATAAAAAAAAACTAAGGTAAATCACCTAACTTATTAATTTCTGAAAACTATATGAAAAGTAAGCAGGCAGCCTTTATTCAAATCTGGAGGATTTCTTGGAACAGTTTTCAATGTTCTATCTACCTCCTGCGATGGTGATTTATTTGAGTAGTTCACTATATTTCTGAATAGCGTCTAAGTTAGCGAACACTACTCCGCCAATCACTCCATCTACCATTAATGGATAATTGTGTTGAAAAAAATCTAAAGAAAGTTTACTTTATATTTTTGAATATTTTTTTTTTTAACTAAAATGTTATATTGACAAAGAACATCATTGTTATTATTCCAATATGAAAAATATTAATATTTCTAATTCAATTAAAGTATATCAAGTAAGAATTATCTTATAAATAATACGATATTTTTTATTAGTTTTATTAGTTTTTAATAGTTTATTTTTTTATATATATAATAATGTAATCTATTCTGTGAATTATATAAATCAATAATACTCTGTAAGTCATCGTGGATGAACAACTTAAGTCATCTATATCATTGAAAACCGTTATTAATTCTAAATAAGAAATTTATAATTCATGTATTTTAGTACAGGCTGACAGTCTGGCACATGAATTGATATTAAACTATTATTTAACATATTTATATTTTTTTCAGTTGGTATTAGATACTATTTGTTATGTTCCTTTTTTCTTTTCTTATCATTTTTAAGAGATCGGCTTTTGGCCCGTTAAATAAAGGTTAAGGCTTTTGAGCTTTTTGAAGTTTTTTTAAATTTTATAACTATACCCACATACCCACCACGTGACATTTTTGAAAATTTCAGATTTTTCACGCCACTGACTTAGGCGTACTCGCCTATACGATGCCTTGACGATGCCGAATGGTGGTGAAGAGGACCTGTAGTTTTGGGTCACCTCGGATCCTCGGATCTAAGGTTAGTTCGTTTACTGAGGAGGAAATAATTGAAAACTTTTATTTTTTCAAAAATTTCTTTAACAACTATCGGTGTTTAATTTTGAACACTCGTCGTGAAACCCGTAAGACGATCGGTTTCCGAAAATCGTATATAAATTACTGTTTATGATATTCTTATTAAAACAAATGGTAATGAATAGATAAGGTAAAAAATATAATAAATTACTAAATGTCAATAAAAATCCTAGATTACGTGAATAACACAGATGTATGTTATATTCCTGATCTCTCTAGTCATAAACCCAAAAGGCGAAATACGTCATCATTTTTTCACTATGCCCAAGACGTAAAATAACAAATTTAATTATATTTTTATTTATACATATTATTATATAAATAATATGATATATTTTTAACTTGACCAACAGAATAATAAACAGCTCACATTACACACTTACTTCCCTCCTTATAACATAGGGCCTATGCTGGGCAAAACGTGCGTGAGGTAAAAATGATATACCTAATTGTATCAATAGTATTACTCACTTAATAGGTATATAATATATCAAGACTTGCTTTGTTAAAAATTGATATAACATATATGTATTTATATGATTTTGATATAAACTTTTAAAGACTAAAACGAATTTCAACGGTATAAGATTTAATTTATATTTTAAACTTTAGTTCAGTCGATCAGTTTTTATATTTTCAATATAAATATATGTCCAAAATGCAGAGGTGTAAAATAGTAAAATTTTTCATTGTAATTTCTGTTTCACACGCATACAAGGAATGGTAGGTGGGCAGGTATTGAGGTATTTTATACGTGTGATGTATTCTTTGTGATCAACTTTACGATCGATTATTGTTTTGTACCCGGTACAAAACCATGCATTTATCGCATTTGCATAAATACACACTATAACATACTTATTACATACTTCATCAGTATTTATTCGGAGATCCCATCCGCTACTGATTGAACTATAGGTATAATATATTACTTTACATCGCACATATACACAATGTATTAGATCTGTTGGCCAGTATACGGTATAGCTAAGACTGCAGGTACGTAAAACATTTTGATGACCAGTTTTACGGCTAATAATTGTTTATTGGAGAATAGGTAAATTCCAACTATATTTTAAATATACAAGAAAGTTACAAGCGTATTTTAAGGAGCAAGAAAAATATATAAACAAATCAAATTGCTTGTACATAATATATCGTATAAAATGAAATAAAAATTAATGAATACGTGAAGAGGGATCATTAAGTGAACATTATATTATTTATAGAATTCACTATAGCAATAAATAGATCAGAAAGGGAGAATGACGTATATTTGTGCAATATATTGAGTGAATAGTGTAGTTGCTTATTTTCCATATCGGACCTATATTAAAAAATATTTATTTTAATTATTAATATAGGTAAGTATAAATTACAAAAAAAACTCTCATACTCATTCTTGCAAAGTGATGAGTTAAAGATATACAATAAGAATTAACAATATTTTAAATACAACTTCATACATTAATTCTAATATCTTATATTCAGTTTTTTCTAACTCATTACACTTGTGAAATTGTCCATTAGTGCGCCATGTTAAATAACTTCTTACTTCTCGAGGAGTTGGTATACGTCATATGACGTATAGGTAGGAACGTATATTCTATAACGTAAAGTGAAATAATAACGATTGTTGCTGTTATAACATTATTTTAATTTATATGTTAACAAGTTACATTATTAGGAGACGTAACGCTAAGTAGTGGTCGGTGGTGTGTAAAGTTGGATACATAAGCAAGCGTTTGTACATTGGATACGTTTCTCGTGAAGACACCGTCAACACACGTCATATTTCTAATATATATATATACATATACATCTAACCTGGGGTGTTCATGGCAACCATAGTATCCATAGCAAACGTGGTATACGTTGAAATTAAGTAACGCTTTTCGTGGATACTTTTTCGTGACAGTTTTTTATTTTAATGTGCCAAAGCAAAGACATAAAATGCCAAAATAAAAATGTATTCTATCAAAAATAGGTTTTGTTTTTCATGTAATAATAAATAAATTTCCTTAGGTCTGTTTTTGTTCTTCAATCCAATTTAATTATTGAAATACAACATAATGCTAGATGTTCATATTATATTTTATTATCGCAATCTTTACAAAAATAATTAATTATTAATTCGATTCATTGATACATTAAACTTTTCGTTATTGTAAACATGTAAAATGTTTAGTTTTTATACAGAATAATATGAATATAGGTACTAAAATATAAATTAAAATTAATAACTTAAATTAAAAATAAATATAACCTTGTCTATTTTATTATTAATAAATATTAATAATTTTTTTTTTTTTTAAAGAAGGTTATATTAACATCCATAACATTCATGGCCGAACTTGACTTGTAGACGCTGAAAACCTCGTATCAATTACAGTGAAAATCGAAGTATAAAAGGTTCCACGAATTTTTTTTTTCGATTCTGATAAGCACAGAATTTGTTCACACGTTTTATCCTATTACCATACAGCTCTGCAAAATTAATCAGTATAATATTAGTTGATCATTTCCAACGAATTATTTACATGTTTGTTTACAAATAATATTATTTATCCATTGTATGGGGACAATGTTTTACGGCGTACCCAGAAGCCAACACTAAACTAAATTATTTGTATATAAATATAATACTTAATTATTACTTAGTTAATACAATACAAATTATAACAGAACACAGTTATTAAATACTACACAGATAGGTAAAATATTAGAATTTATAATTAATATTGGTACACAATAATACATACTGGGGAATTGTTCTATGTATTTTTTTGCAAGGTCTGTAAAAATTAGCTACATTATTATATTTATCTCTAATTTAATGTTGTAATTATTTTAAATGCGTAGCGTGAGAAATGTAACTAAAAATATCAAGAAAATTAAAAGATGGGATAATATTAACAAAATATTTATATGCGAATAAAATATAGGTAATTCATCAGTATTTATTTACACTTCTTTGTATTTATATTGTATGTGTTTATAAAGGCATGACGGCATAATACTAATGATAATGACAGATTTTTCTTTTTACAATTTAGTTTGATGTTGCATCAAATCTCTAATTTTTTTATGAAATATTTAAAAAATGAAAAATCATAATACATTTTAAAATGCATACCATTACTACTATTTAAAAATATAAATTTAATTGAATTTTTAGTCTATATTATTACACGACTACTTAATTTTATTTGTAGATTCAGTAATTCATACATTTCAAAACGAATTAATTATATCATCTAATATAAATAATACCAAACCTTCTAAATAAATCTTGCCTAAGTATGTAACTATGTATATATATATATATATATATGGCAGTGACAACTCACAGGAAATATAGGAATTATCATAAATAATCTAAATTCTACTAATTTCACGTTTAGATGTTTCTAGTATGTATTTCTTTGATATAATCCTAATAAAAAATATATAAAATCTGGTAGACTCATCGAATTAAATTTTGGATTTTTAACGTTTTATTGTACTTCAAATACATCGATTTACAATTTTAAGGAAGACTTCTGGTAGAAAAGTTTGTATAATTAGCTTTTTTATTAGGGTTTAATGTAAAGTTTTCCAATAATTTTCCAAATAATCGTATAATCGGAAAAACACATAAAAGATTTAAGAAAAACAAACATTTTAATGGAGTAGCATTATTTGACAAAATCAATTTTGCTTTTTAGTTTAATTCAAAAATTAATAATCATAACTTCTTGAAATTTTCATAAAATTATTTTACTAATGATTTCTAATAATAATAAAATTTTCTAAATATTTTAACACTTAA
Organism: Rhopalosiphum maidis; assembly: GCF_003676215.2. NCBI lineage: Eukaryota > Metazoa > Arthropoda > Insecta > Hemiptera > Aphididae > Rhopalosiphum > Rhopalosiphum maidis. Next base: position 15,073,193 of record NC_040879.1, read on the forward strand.
TGAAAAAAATCTTGAGAATGTAATTCACTATCCACCAACAATTGTTATTAAAATATATATAAAAATATTTATTAGAATTTGCAACTCAAAACTTTTAAATATATTTTACGCACAATTAAGTTAGAATATACATACTCAGAACTATTTCTTCTAAATAATAAAATAAAATCAATAAATTATAATTTTAATATGATATAATTTGTATCTGAGGGTAACGTATAATCAAACATAAAATTAAAAACACACACATTTATTGAAATGGTATTAAAAATCAATTTTAAATCAAAAGGAATAATATGTTAATGCAGTCATTACGGCTCCAAAAAACGCGTTGCCTTACAAAAAATACTTAAGTTTTTAAACTTGGCAAAAAGTTTCGTCTTTGAGCCCTGATTGACCAAAAAAAATGCGCCATCCCTCCTAGGTCCGCAACCGACACCATCTTGGATTTTAGGTGAGGTTTTTCACTTTTTAACGTTTTTTTACAATATCTTTAAAATTATTAAATTAACCTAAAATTTCACCTATAGTCCAAGATGGCGAATGGTTGAGGACCAAGGAGGGGTGGCGCATTTTTAGTGGTCAATCAGGGCCCCAAGACGAAATTTTCAAAACTTTAGTATTTTTTGCAAGGCAAAACCTCCTATTGACTGGACTATATGCTTGAAATATTGATAATCCTTTTAAAATTGTTGGTTATTTTTATAATGGTCCATGTCATCAAAAGCGATATAATAAAAGTCGACAATAAACATAATATACATATTATTATATATGTTATTGTAAACAAAAGAAAATTTGAAGTACGATGTGAAAAATATGTCTACCCGGGTGATTGATAATATTAGATAACATCATATCCGATATTTAACTATACAATTTATGAGACACAAATTTCATAAAATATGTTAATAAGTTCCATAAAACAAATTAAATATGTATATATATAAAAATACTGCACTCACTGAGTAACCCTAAAAATAAAACGATAAACATACTAATTAATAACTCATATTATACAATATGATACTATATAACAGGGGTGGTCAACATGACTATACACGCGAGCCACATATATTAATACAATTATATCAAAAACCACCAAATTATCTAATCTGTACTTATACTACAAAATTAATAAAGTTAGCTAACATCCGATAAACATATCAAATTACGAAATATGAAATTAAAAAATAATAATAATAATAAGAAAAACATTTTTTTTTTTTTATAAATGTATGCAAAAAAAATTACAATTTTGGTTTTTGTAAATAAAACCGCGATTACGTCGATGAAGAGAGCCGCAATTTGGCCACCCCTGCTATATAATATCACAATATTATAAGAATATAGTTTACTTTATATTGTCGTTATGCAAATATAATATCAATTTGTAGAAATTTACATACATTAACCTATGTGGATTGAACGTTTATGAGACGTAAATAATAAATAATTACTATTTACAATCTGAGCGAAATAATGAAAGTATATATAAATTGAATTACCGGTAGGTAGCCTAATAGTTAAATTTAAATAATCATTTGCTTTTAAGCAGTTTAAAATATTAACAAACTTAAATGGAAGAGAGAAAAAAAAATTATCAAATACTTGCATAGTATAAACAAATGAGTAAGTCGGTTGAATATTACCATTTCTAATTATTGTCGTATGTAATTCATAGTAATAAAAAGCATTAAGTACCATCCAAATCTTAAAAGGGTAAAGAATAACTTTGAACTGCAAGCCATTTGTATTAAACATATATATAGAATACCTATCATCGCTTATTCACTGAGCTTTTTGAATAACTTTATAGAGATAAAAACAATTGATTTAGATTTACTATTGCCTGAGAGATTTTTATACGTTGTCACATCCGTCAGTTTAAAATCAAAGCTGCAAACTTAATATTAATTGATCATTAGCAAATATGGCTCATTACTTACACCCAATCACTACAATAATAATAAAAAAAAATATAATTATTATAAAATATTCGATAATGTCATGAATCATTTAGGTGTTTAATTATTTTATTTAATTAGTTAAAAACTGTTTGTCTTTAATGAATGTGTATAAAAACAATAGTATTTGATGTTACAACTATTATAATATTGAATCATCAAAATTAGTATTAAATTTTTGATCAATATGTATGATACCTATATAAAATTATGTTTTAGTAATTTCTAATTTATTTTACTATTAAGAATAAAGATAAAACCTATAGTTTTTAAACACTGTAGTTTAGAACCAAAAAGTAATTTTAGATCGCAAGAAAATAATATTTGTTTTTATAAAACATCATTATTTGTTAAATTTATCAAATACGAAATTAAAATGTAATAATTACTTCCATGTAATACTGCGAGAAAAAAATTAATATATTTGTTAATGATAAAGTATATAACAATTTACAATAAATTAGAAAGTTTCCAAAGAAGTCAGTAGCCAATAAGAGGTTTTAAGAATTTAAAAATTGGTACATTTTAATTTCTAAATAATGGATGCATTTTTTTAAATTAACTTTTCAGTTATAAATATAAAAATATAATAAATACCAAATGCTGGAACTGGAAAAAAAAGGTTAAAATTATTGCTAGTGATTAAGTAATATAAAAAAATACAATAAATCAATGTGTTTTATTAATTATTGTGATTACTAAATAGTCAGTTAACATCAACGATTTTAACTTATTGGTTTTGACTATAAGTATCAAATTCTAAATTATTTATTTATTTTTAAAATAAAATAGTATCAACCAGTTGTTTTTATAAATGTATTAATACGAACGACTAGAGATACTTCTATATCGGTTAACATTCCACCAAAAATAACGTAATTTACCCAAAAAAAAAAAAACAATACATACGTTGATCCTCTGTGGACAATCATTTATTTATTACTTTTTATAAATAATAGGTGTATTATATACATAATAGTGAGTGATTTAGTTTGCTGTATTGTAGTCTTATAGATTCGAGAATGTTGAGATTTAATTATTTTTAGTATTCCAAAAATGAAATAAAAAACGCACAATTTTAAAATTCTCCTTTCTAAATCAAGAATATTAGGTCATATTTCAAGTAAAATACCATAATTATATATAAACAAAAAAAAATATGTACCTGGAATATCTGTGGACAATCATTTTATTAATTATTTTTTAAATATGATAGGTTGGTATATTAGACACATCATATATTCTATAGTGAATGATTCGGTATGCTGTATTGTAGATTTGAGAATGTTGAGATAGAAGAATATTTAGTATTCCAAAAATGCAATAAAAACACACATTTTTAAAATTCTCCTCACTGAATCAAAGATGGTAAGTTATATTTTACATAAAATAGCACAATTAAGTATAAAAAAAAAAAAAAAAACATACCCTTAATATCTGTGGACAATAATCTTATGAATTCATTTTTAAAAATGATAGGTATATAACATAAATTATAGTGAATGAATCCATCTAATGTATTGTAAATTCGAGAATGACGAAAAAGACTAATTTTTAATTTTACAAAAAATTAAATAAAAAACGAACATTTTTTTAAAGTTCGCCTTTTTACATCAATAATGGCAGGCCATATTTCAAGTTAAATACCATAATTATAAATATATAAAAAAAATTTGTACCTGGTAGCTCTGTGGACAATCATTTTATAAATTATTATTTTAAATATGATAGGTAAGTATAATAGATACATGATACATTATATTGAGTGATTCGGTATGCTGTATTGTAGATTTGAGAATTTTGAGATAGAAGAATTTTTAGTGTTCCAAAAAATGCAATAAAAATACACTTTTTAAAATATTCCTTTCTAAATCAAGAATGGTAGGTCATATTTCACGTAAAATACTATATTTATATGTATAAATAAAAAAAAATATGTACCTGGAACCTCTGTGGACAATCATTTTATTAATTATTTTTTAAATATAAAAGGTAGATATATTAGATACAGGATGCATTTTAGCGAGTGATTCGGTATGCTGTATTATAGATTTGAGAATGTTGAGATAGAAGAATTTTTAGTATTCCAAAAATAAAATAAAAACACACATTTTTAAAATTTTCCTCAATAAATCAAAAATGGTAAGTTATATTTCACGCAAAATACCACAATTATGTATAAAAAAAAATAAAAAACATACCTTTAAGGCCTGAGGGTAATAATTGAATGAATTAATTTTTAAAAATGATAGTTATATTACATAAATCATAATAAGTTAATAAATCTGATGTATTGTAAATTCGAGAATGACTAAATAAAAGAATTTTTACTATTTCAAAAAATGAAATAAAAAACGCGCATTCTTTAAATTTCGTCTTTCCAGATCAAAAATGGTAGATCATAATTCACGTAAAATACCATAATTATATACAAGAAAAAAACGTACCATCAATAACTGTGGAGAATGGACAATTATTTTTTAATAAATTTTCAAATATGATATGTTATATATACTATATAACTAGTGATTATTTTATCAAAACAACACTGATTATTTAAAAATTAATTAGCATTTTTAAAAATATATGTTTTAAATAATATTCAATTAAATAAAAATAAAATAGAAATTCAGACTCATATTTAGTGAGCAGTATGGAATGGTACGGAGTACTCCCACAAAATGTTGGTCTACTACTCAGCAACATTTAACCTTAAAATGTATACAAGACTCAGAACTGTATGCATTTATATACATAAATGTTTGAAAAATAGATAGGAGAAACCAAATTAGATACATATATTAATATTTTTATTACAAAGAATTCAAATTTAAATATATTTATTTTACACATTTATATTGTAAAGATTAATTCGTTTTTATTGCACATATTCTATAATAATCTAATTTAATTTAAAAGAAAACTACAATTATATGATATAACATATAAACTATTGTGAATATTAATTTCTAAATAATGGATGCATTTTTAAAATAACCTAATTAATTATAAATATGAAAAATATAATAATTACCATATTGTCTTACTGCAAAAAATAAGCCATAATTTTTATTATTAATAAAATATTATAAAAATATACATTAAATCAAAGTGTTTATAAATTGTTTATAAATCAAATTTTGATTTCAAGATATTCAGTAGGAGTTAACATATCAACAATTTTAACTTGTTTGTTTTGACAATAAATTTCAATTTCTAAAAAAGTTCATACATTTTAAAAATAAAATGGATTCAACCAGTTTTTTTTATAAATATATTAATACGAATGACTAGAGATACTTCTATCGGTTGACACTGTTGACACTCCATATTTTTTGTCGAAAAATACCATAATGATATACAAAATAAAACAAATTATACGTACATTGTTCAGCTGCGGACAATCAATTATTAATCATTTTTTAAATATATTAGGTATACCGAGTGATTCGATTTGCTGTATTGTAGATTCGAGAATTTCGAGATAGAAGCATTTTTACTTTTCAAAAATTTAAAAAACACTCATTTTTTAAAATTCTTCTTTTTGAATCAAAAATGATAGGTCATATTTAACGCAAAATACTATTTATATATATAAAAAAAAGAAAAAAAGACGTACTTGTAGACTCTGTGGACAATAATTTTATTAATTAATTTTTAAATATGATAGGTATATTAAATAAATTAAAGTGAGTGATTCAGTCTACTGTATTGTAAATTCGAGAATATTGAGTTTTAATTATTTTTACTATTCCAAAAAATGAAGTAAGAAACGCACATTTTTTAAAATTCTAAATCAAAAATAATAGGTCATATTTCATATAAAATACCATAATAGTATAAAAAAATACGTACCTCTAATTTCTGTGAACAATGGATAATCACTTAATTATTTGTAAAATATGATATGGTACTATACATATACTGAGTAAATATTTTATCAAATAACACTCATTATTTAAAAATCAATTAAAATAATAAAAAATATTTTTTTACACAATTTCCATTTGAATCAAAACAATATCTTTAGAAATACTATTTTTAAAAAGTTACATTTTTGAATGACGACTCACATTTTCAATTTTATATTCTGGAGCAAAATATGTTTTGGAGTTTTTTGATACATCAAAATCGAAATTCAGACTTGTATTTAATGAGCAGAGTGGAATGGTATGGAGTAGCACTCAAAATGTTGGTTCATTACTCAACAAACTTTAACTTAAGAGTTTAAAATATTTAAGTACGTTTAAGCAGGACTTTGTGCATTTGTATATTTGTTTAAGAAATAGGTAGGTGAAACCAGATTCGATGTGTATATCTTTTTTTAATACAAGGATATATAATTAAAAACATATTTATTGCATATTTTAGTATCTTACACAATTATATTGTAAAGATTATTCGTTTATATACCACATATGTTATAAATTGTTTATTTAAAAGAAAAATGGAATAACAGGATATAACTTATATACTATTCGTCCAATTTTCGATTTATATATATCGAAATACTATTTTATAATGTATAATTAACTATGTATGTTTTCATTCAAAAATGTAAAGAATAATAATAAATAATGAAATAAAATATATATTTTTATAAATAAGTAGATTTCTTTTGATAGAAATTATGAAAACGAAAATTCTTAACAATAAATTTAAAAAATACTAATAATATTTACGTTTATGTATTTGGTCTAAAAAAAAGTAAATTTAATTGAATATATAGATTTATTAATAATAATTATCGAGGTTTATGAAGATTTATGATTTATCTGATTTACAGAATATTCCGTAATTCCAAGGGGAGCTAATTTAACTTCAAACTGATTCTGTTCAGATTCTAATTAGATAAATGAATTTTTACTGTTATCCCAACAATGTGTGCTTTTTACATTTATTTAGATATATTATTTTCTGTATTTAATATCAATTTTCATAAAAGTGTAAAATGCTTCTATTTAAAAGTTTGTGACTAGCTTCTACAAGAAATTTGAGTCAAATCGGTATATTAGTAGGGATTAAGAGTAATTTAATTCCAATAGTTCTCAAACAAATTATGAAAATATTTATATTTTACGTTACAGCAGGTTTGACAAAATCGATTTTCATATATTGTTATAATTTATTAACAAATAATCATATTTTTTATTTTACAAATATTCATATTATCATTTGGTCATTTTGGATTCCTTTAAACTACTATTAAAATACAAACTAGAGCATAAATCAAAATAATTTTTTATGATTTCCATAACATATTGGTTTTAATATTATAGTGAAGAACCTAAGTTTTATTTACATAAAATATTGCCATTGTAAAAATAATTCCGAAAAAAAAAACATCACTCAAAATGATTGGCTCAAAATCTATAATCACGTGATCTACCTAAATAATATACAAAATAATGAAATATTACGTACCAATTTGAGCTGTGAACAATAATTATTTAATTAATTTTGAAATATGTAGAATTCTTATATGATATATTGATATTCATGAATTTTAGTCATACCGATATCTGAAACTTACAGTCTCATTATATCCAAATAGAAATTGTTATAAAATAACTACCAATATGGAGTGTTAAACAATCAATACTGATTTGATACAAACATGTTATAACAAATAATAAAGGTCTTTGGTATTTTAAAGTACTCGATATTTTGAGAGACGGTTATTCAACAATGTTTTAGAGTCCGAAAAACATACGAGTAATTTGACAGTTCGTAATAACAGATAACGGTCCAATGTTCGCAAGAAAAGCATTATTACTAGTTTGATAGAAGAAATAACGTAACTCACGATAAAAAAGATAAATTGATAATTTATTCTTTTATTATAGTATTATTATATTCTTATAAAACAAATAATAAATAATGTGGTATTGAGGTTAAACATTAAAATATTAACATGTTACTAAATATTATGTTAGATACAAGTTACATTTTCTTAAAATATAAGTGATAATATGATAGTTAAAGGATTTTTATACATAACTATTACAATTTACAACTTAAGCTTCATCCGTTTAGTATTGGCAAATTATTTTAAAATGTCTTTTTTGTTAAGAACGTTTGACAAAACTCTTTGAATTGCTATGATAGATAAACATGGTTGACCTTATACTATTTATATTTTTAGTTATTTGTTAAATCTTAAGCACAAAGACAAATCGAAAATTGAATAATAAAATAAAAATATTTACTTTTCTAAAAAAATCAATTTGTTTTATAATCACTCTTGTGTCGTTTCATACAATATGATAGGTAGCTAGGTTGGTTACAGCGTTAGGACATTAGGTAATAGGGGTGCCTGTTTCTAGATTCGATCCCGGATCCCTCGTGCATTTAGTTTTTGTATATTGTTTATGTTTTATTTTTGCAGATAATCACAAAATATTGTTATTTTAACTATAATAACTGGTTAATTCTACTATTCATTATAGTTAACTATAATTTTCTAGTTGCATTTTTATCTATTATTTTATAGTTATTCCAACTATATAGATTCAACTAATTAATTTTAGTAGTTCCACCTATACATTTATTGTGTCACTATATTAACCTGAAATTATAGTTAGGTTAATCATTTATGTGGTTTTACATATACGTACGATCAAACTTATCTAAAAATAATGTTATTTTAATCGTTATTAATAAGTTTTTAACATTAATAATTAGTAGCGATTGAAACCTGTTAAGATTTATGAATTAACAGAATTTCAAAATATTCAGATTTTTCATATAGGAGAGTTACATAAACATCAAACTATAAAAGCTTTTTATTTTTATAGCTAATTTAAAAGTTCTATAATAGAACGATATGATTGTTATTTTATTTTTTTTATTTAGTTTTAATTTAAGTATTTAAAATTGTTTGTTATTAAACTTGCATTAAATTATGTACAAAAATAGGTTATAATACTTTTTGGTAATCTCTAATTTATTTACCATGTAGATAAACTTATAGAATTGTGAATTGTAGCTTAGATTCAAACTGTCATATTCATTACACAATTAAATAATAGCAGTAATAAATATAAATTTAATAAAATTATAATTACATACATAGATTATCTACAAAAAAAAAAAAAAATATTATAAGCGTTAGTGATACGAAATAAACAATAATTTAAAATGTATTATGAATTATTATGAGTTTCATGTCTGTAGCAAATCATTTTTAATATTTATTGTATAATTAATTTGATTGAACTTTAGTTATTATTTCTAGATAATGGACACATTTATAATAAACTGGAATTAAAAAGTTGTATTTACAAATATATGATATATATGGAATAATGAAGTCTCCAAAGTGCATACTAGATTCTATTCTATTTTCTATCGAAAAGCAACTTTATCGACCCTTTCTAGTGTAAAATAGAACACACACTTGCTCCATCAAAAAACTAAAATTTAATACAAGTCTTTTCGCATTTAAAATATACAAAATAGTAAAATATATAATTGGAACATTCCTAACAAATATTGGTTCCAGTTCCGGTTAACGTTCTCAAGAAAGTCCAAAAAATGGTTGAGATACGGTTTCGGTTCCAATATTTTCCAAAATACCGGTATTTGTAATTTCGGCCCTGATTAAAACATGTCTACACACACATTTCCTTCTCACTTTAACAGGCTTTAGAACAGTCTTCTTCAAACGGGTATGATTAAAAATGTATCATTAAAGTGTTGTTGTCATTCGTCATCCGTATTGGTTTAATGAACAAATCATTTTCTTCGTTAGGTTTAATGGTATTTCTGATGTTGTATCTTGTCATTGTTAAATTATTATACTCTTCCTGACATGTGTCATACTGACACTCGTCTACAATTATCAAAGTTTTGTCAAACACTTTAGTCGCCACTGTACTAACCTACCATATAACTGAAGATGTACTGAAGTCTAAAATTAAGGAGTTACGAAAATTCAAAACGATATAACCTAACAAAACGATCATAATATTATATTGCTACTGAATATTGGATAATTGTTACTGTAGTTTGTAACAATATATACATTATAGATGTTATGTGTCATTATATACAAACGAGTCATCCATTTTCAGGTTAACAGCATATTTGAACGTTACACCGGACTTATGGTTAGCATATATTATTAAAAATTAACATTGTCGAGAAACGGTGTCACGTGAATATTCCCTTTTTTTTCCTGTTGTAACTTTTTTCCTTTTATCCATAATCTTATGTTATACGCGTTGAATCACATGCAATACTATTATTATATAAAAAGTAAATAAAGGAATAATACGTACTTTCTCGATCTGTGGACAATATAATTTAAGTTTATTTTTAATATATACACATTATAAGGACACTATATATACATAAATAGCCCTGCTTGGGCTGATCTCTGCAGTCAATTTCATCTTTTGTTGCCACAGTGGACAAATTAGTAAAAAAAAAAAAGTCGTTTTCATGAATAGTGGCAATCGACGTTATGACATAGGGGCTCCAAAACACGTTAGGTTCAAACAAATCCCAGCAAATTTAAATTAATTACTCGATTGTGTATATAATTAATTTTGACCATAATTACATGTATTATATCTAATACAAATTATGAAAAATTCTGCTTATTGAGTATTACAATTAAAAAAAAGATATATAAACAATTATAATAAAATATTGAACTAACATAAACTAATTTTATTAATCATCATCTACGGAATCTCCGGATGTCTTGGAGATAATTATAATATAGAATCCAACAATTTTAATCACATAGCAACCATGTCATTCTGCTGCATTATAGGATCCGACGCCCGTCATTACATTATTTATTCTATTATTATTTAGGCTTTTCAAAAAACACCATAGTACCAGAACCATTGTACATTTGTACTTGGTTTTTTTTCGATACTCAGATATATATTCGATGTGGTAAGGTATTCACGTTTATCATGAAAATCTTGAACGATTCTTTTCACAATTACTGCAACAAAACCGTCTATTTCGTTTGCAAATTATGCTATTTTTATATGTCTTTCAACCACTTGTGGTTTCGTAGAGCTATACTGGCATATATATTGACATTTGAGAATCACTGTATTTCAAAAATAATGTTACCTGCAGGCGTGCTACCTCCGATGACCGCGTTTTGTGAAAACGACTTTTATTAAATTTAAAATCTTTTTTGCGAAATACTTGTCTAAATACGTCCTAACTAAACAAACAACGTTGCGATATAACCCAATAAAAAATATAAAAATATAATAACATTAAATAAATTAACATAAAAAATATTTACCAATTCTTTCTATAAAAATCGTGTATATAATATCGTAGTATTAATACAATTATAATAATTATATAATATTATTCATATGTGATTTGCAATATTGTTAAACGTGAAGACATTAATTGTGGTGTTTACGTATTGATAAATGATAATATTTATTATGTTTTCCATGTGTACCTATATTTGTTTTTTATTTATATCTCAATAAAAAATTTAAATTACCGCATTTGGGACATTTTAAATAAAACAGTATTTTAAACTTTTTGAGTAATTTAATGCTCTTTAATATTTCTGAACTACAATTTCTATTTATATATTATAATTTAACATTGAACTAATGGACGAACTAATTAATGACACAAATCAAACTTTAAATATCGAACAGAATACCAGTAGATTAATATATTTTTATAAAATTAAACAAATAAAAAATGTACATACGTATTGCCGCTAGAAAATAAAGTTAATTGTTATATAATAATGATTAAAAACTATATAATAGTGATCACAGAAATTGATAAAATATAGTACGAGAAACGTATCATATTAAAAAAGAAAAAAATTGTTTAACATTCAATACAATTAAGAAGAAACAATTACGTACCATATATCCTATTAAATGTATCAACACCTAAATAAAATTAAAACATATTATAGGTATGAGTAATTATTTTTCATATTTATTATAAATAACTAGGATAAGTATTATAAAATATAAAGAATATTATTATAATTTAATGAACATACGTGGTACATTTTCTGATCCTGCATTTATATTTTATTTTGTTAATAAAATAAGAACAATACAATTTATTATATTATATTTTACTATAATTAAACTAAAAAATATAGAATAAAGAAATAGAGAAATTAAAAAAAAAAAATTATATATCTATATTATGTATATCAAATGTTTTAGTGTTTCATTAGCTATCATAAGCCAATCATTGACAGTTATTGCGATATGGAATCATAGCCTTGGCCTAATATTTTTAAATCTAAGACGTTGGTAATTATAATTTATAACCACGAAAATGGCATACTAAAGGAAAATCTTTATCCGGAAAGTCATTGATTACATTTACGATGTTGACTGTTGGTGGTAATGATTTTTACAATGTTAAAAAATGGTGATAGTACAATATGAGAGTGAGTTTGACATAAATTCACCAAAGACAATCAACAAACGACACAAACAAGCTGGATGGCGGCACAACTATATGGACGGTATGCCACATACTTAAACTCTAACGGGAACATGTTAGAAACACAGTGGCTCGTTCATTATATTATCAATATATATATTATATAGATGCTAATAATAACCATAAATAAACAAAACACAACCAGTGAGATACAGATTGACAGAGGGGCGTACCGTGACCGCTTTCAATATGATAATTGTTTTGGTGGGGTGGGGGTGAAGATATTTATTAGTATTATATACAATTTTAATTTAATCATTTTTTGTTGTCAATGAAATTAATTTTCATGCATTAAAATATATTATAAAGAGAGGCGAATATGTGGCCCCTATCATAGGTGAGAAATGATTAATATAATCAAATGATAATAATAAGTTAATTTGTAATTTTAATTTAACTTGTGTTAAATGTACACTGGCATACGACGTCACATCAGCAATATTCGATTACCTTAATTTTATTTTAACATAAATAAATCTAAATATAAAATATTTAAATAGATATTTACTTAGTAATCTATCTATAAAAACAAAAAGGTTTCCAATTAACAGAACAGCTTTAGTACACTTGTCATTTTTTTAATATGATTTTATTTTGTTTTTAAAGTAAGTCGATGTTCTGTCATTTTGTTTTGTGATCTAGCTCATAATTTTACAATAGTAATCAGTTATTTAACTATCACAATCTTCCATAATTATATATGTTTCATATCTACTCAACTACTATAGAAATCATTATTTGAATTACGTTAAATTACAGTATATATGGAAAATCTATAATAAATAATCAACAAAATCACAAACTGTGACTTACAGACAAATAAACTTTATACAATTATAGTATTAAGTGGGTTGAAAGACGACTTAATATTCAATAAATAGTTCATTAATATTTTGATTATAAATGATAAATAAATACTTACTCGGAAATTGCTCTATAAAATATAATAGTCTTGTATTATTATAAGGTTAAAAGTTGTGAAAATAATTAAATATTTATATTATAGGTTAAAAATGTATTTAATTACTAAAAGTGGGTCGAAATTACAAAATATCGTTTCGAACTGAACTCTAACAATTTTAATTGATTATGTTGATCCGAACACAATTAAGTATTTTTAATAAGATTTTACAGATATAAGAAGGCATACTAATATAGAGTATTGTAATATATTTGTCAGAGTTTTGATCCATTGAATAATATTTTATTGACATTGAAAAAAAAAAAAAACTTAAAAATAATTGAATAATTAGTATAAATATACGTAAATAAATAAAAAATAGTTTAAAATGTCTGTTAATTTTTTTAATTTTATTTTTATTTTATCATACAACAAAAATTTTAATATGCAAATTAATTATAAAATTATAATAAAAAAAGTATTTATGTGAAAATAATAAGTTATTGAAAAAATTTGAAATTCAAAGGTTAAAAATTAATTTAGCTGTATGCGATATATATTTATTTCATATATCTTGAAAAACTTATATAAATCGTAATATTCAATTTTAGAACTTTGGGTATAAACAGAAATTTGTTATGTAATTCTAATGATTATAAAATAACTTGTATTTTCACAAATGTTTTTAGATAAATATACAATTGCAACGATATTTTAAAATAATAAGTTTAATAAAAAAAAAATTGGAATTAAATAAAAAAGAACATTACAATTATATATCAAAAGAATGTACAGTTAGGATCCACATTGACGTTTGACGTTTAATAGCCTTAATGTATCGTTTGCCAAGTACTAATAGTAATCAATAGTGGCTCGTGGGGCGTAAAAAGAAGAAGTGAATCGTGTTAAATACTGAGTTACTTAAACACATTAAAGATAAAATTGCAGACGATTTGACTTTGATGTTCAATAACACTTCAATAAACTTAATACCTGTGACAATGGCACAGTTTCGTGCGGTTATCATTAATCTTTAAATGTTTACAATATTTTTTTTTATTTAGACTATTTCTATCCCTAACCTAAAAGTGGATAATCTACTTAATTTTTTAATTTAAAAAAAGCCTCAGAAAATACATACTTATATTTTCTAAAAAATATAGATAAATAATTATTTACAATAATTAACAAGTAGAACCATATTGTTTTTATATTTATGAAATATTTCATAAAATTGATTTGATTTTATTTATCATAATTTATGATTTTTTTGTGATTACATTGGTGTTACTGTCCAACTCTAGAAATATGCACCCCCCTCAACACTTATTGTTTGTCCATTAATATTTGTATACATTTTAGTCAATCTTCTACTACATTTATTTAATACAAAATTATAAATTACAAAATATAATTGTTTCCAATATTTTTAATTTCTTTCTCCTGGCCAATCCAATTAATAAACCATCCGACAAGCTCTTTATGACACACTCCCTCATATAATATTATGATCTCAGTAAGAGTGGAAGTCGTGGTAGTCATCTCAATATAACATTTGGTTTTCTAGTCAACTCGTTTCCTTTTGGTGGACTTCCCAGTTCGACTTTTCTTCGTTGATAGTTTGATGCGTGTTATTTTAGTTATATAATTTTATTCAAATAGTACAAACAATGAGCATAATAATTTATTACATTGACATGGCCATGTTTGTGGTTTTATTGCCCAAATAATTGTGTTACCATACCTTTCATATATAGGTTTTATTTAGTTAATATAATATAAATTCACTAAGTTGCAGTACTTATTAACGTGTGCAATGATTAGAATAATCGAATTAATTGTTTAACATTTAAATATTAAAATCAATAGTTTATAAATTGTGTCTTTGTATTATATTCAAGAGTTTTCAGAAATGTATAGTTGCTCTATTTTTAGAGAACTAATGTAAAAAATGATTACAATATCATCGTATTTTAGTCAAATTATATACTTCACCTAAAATTGGATAATCTACTTAATTATTTTATTTAAAAAAAAGACCACTGATAATACGTACGATGTATTACTAAAAAATAAAGATAAATAATTATTAAAAATAATAAACACGTAGAAACAGTTTATTTTTATATATTTTATATATTTAATTATTATCATATAAAAACATAAATAATTATATGTCATTAAAATATATAAACATAAAATATTTATTTCGAGAAATGTTTTTTGTGGTGACATTGGTGTGAAGATCCAACTCTAGAAAACTATGTATCTTCCGACAACAATTATTGTTTGTCTATTAATATTTATATACATTTATTCAATTGAATACTATTTAAACAAAGTTATAAATTACCAAATATAATTGTTTTCAATATTGTTAACTATTTTCTCCTGATGAATCCTATTTTCAAACCATTCGACAAGCTCTTTGTGACACACTCCCTCATGTAATATTATGATCTCAGTAAGAGTGAAAGTCGTGATACTCATCTCCATACAGTGGCGGATCCAGTAGGTGGCGATAGGAGTGAAAAAAAAATAATTTGAAGTCCCTGATTATAATTTTTGACGTAATTATACTTCAAGGGCAACAAAATGATAGTGACATATTTTTTTATTACTATGACTATAAAAAATATTTATTTTTTTGTTCTGTACGAGACTGTGGAAAGTAACATATGTATGTACCTAAATAAATACTTAATCAAAATTAATGTATGCCCTTTAAAAATCTCCGCCACTGTTATCTTGGTCTGGATCCGCCCCTGTCCTATAACATTTGGTTTTCTAGACAACTCATTTCCTTTTGATGGACTTCGCAATTCGAATTTTCTCCGTTGATACGTGTGATTTTAGTTATATAACTTTATTCAAATAGTACAAACAATAAGCTAAATAGTTTTATACATTGGGCTGAGCATGTTTGTGTTTCTATTTACCGAAATAATTGTGTTGCCATACCTTTCGTGTGTGAGTTTTATTTAGTTAATATAATATAAATTCACTAAGTTAGCAGTAGTTTTATTAACGTGTATAATGATTAGATTAATCGAATTAATTGTGTCACATTTAAATATTTTGATCTAATATCAATAGTTTAACTAATGAAATGTATACATCCGCTATAGATAATATTGAAATTTGGTTTTTTTTTTTGTTTTCAAATAATTACCTTCAATCTCCAGCACCGATACTTTAAAACAAATTAAAACACATTTTATTAGGCGTGTTTTTATATTTTTCAGCTTTATAGCTTTGTAGTAGGTTAACGATTGAAAATTAAACTCAAAAAATCTTCACAGCACTTATCCTAGCCAATGTGAATATAACAAGACCCCAAATAACAAAATCCGTTCTCCGGTTTCGGTAATCTACTATGCTAAATGAAAATTTTACAAGAAATAACTATTTATTTAATTATGAAAAAATTAATTTAATAAAAAATATTCTATTTGAAAATTTTTAATTCGACATTTTGTATCTACTTGATCACCCCTTTTTAATGAACTATCAACCAATTTTTTTAGCTATAACAGTTTTGGAGAAAAGTTAAAAAAATAGAAATTTTGGGACTTTTCACGCGGACATTTTTGTAGATTCAAATCGTTATACCGCTTGGGTGTGATATCGGGTGGTTGTCATTAATATTTTGTGTTAAACCTAGCCTAATGATCCACCTACTCATTATAAATTAGTTATATTTTTATTATTTTCCCATTTAATACGAATTCTTGAAGTATAAAAAATTCTGTCTTTTTTCATTTCAATCACCATACTTACTTGATTAACATCAAGAAAGTAAAGATGTTAGTCAAAATATCTCGCTACGGGCGTTTTTAGTAAGTATGTAAAATAAATAAACAATAAAGACTAATATATCTATTTCGCCGGTACAAAAAAGGTTCTAAAATGAATGGTATTATACAATTATATTATAGGACACAATATATATATTTAGCAATCAATTCGTTCCATTAAAATACAACAATGCATTATATCTGCATATCGACTAGCGCAATAGGTGTAACCCCATATAAGTAACACCCGATGTTCTAGGCGCAATTTATTTGACCACGTCCTTATACATATTGTGGTTGGTCAAGAACAAACCGAATCGGATGGTGTAGCTACATTTATAATCTCCAACAAAATGTACCATCCTTCAATAATGTAAGTCATCATTCAGCTATCACTTACTTAAAAATAAACTCAGTGACTACAACTTATCTAACACTATTTCCCTTCCATGGTGTCATTCAATAAAACTGAAGTAATCAAACATTTAAAACTAAAATAGTTTATTTTGTTTTTAGATTATAATATTTTATGCTTATAACCGAGTCTAACATTCATCAAAGAAGTTTATTAAAGTACTACCCCGTAACATATAATGACTTACCTTCAACTTGAGCAATATTTATTAGAAAATCTGTTAAATTTAATAATATTAAATTATTATATTGTATAACTATAACATCAAAAATTGATAAATTTATAGTTTAAAAATATTAAATAAACTAATATCGTTTTAACCATCCAAACGAAGAGCTTAACATACTATGATTCTCCGAATATTTTGTGATTTATTTTTACAATTCTATATTTGCAGTTCTATCAATGTGTTACATATATGTACAATGTTTTGAATGTAAAAAAGATATGAGATAACTTAAAGCTGCTTAGAGCATATTAAGAATCGTATTATATTTTCTAAGACTTTAGTCTAAATTATTTTTATTTATTGAAAAAAATTAAAATAAATTAAATGAAAAATATCTTTTAATAGGTTCAAAATATTTCAAAAAATGTATAAAAAATAAAATTATAAAAACTAGTTCAATATTCCATGTGCCTTTATGGTTGTTTATTTTTATTTTTATCAATTTTTGTCAAAAATTGGATTTCTATTAAATATTCCATATTATTTTTTTTTTTGTTCACCGATTAATTTCATACATACTAGATTTTTTAAATGTTTAGAAGTAGCTGCTAGGTTCAATTTATTATCATAAACTACAATTAAAGTTTAAGATTCTAGAAGACTTTTTACTAATAATTGTTTATAGACAAACACACACACACACACACACACACATATCTTAATATATTTTTCTTATAGCTATAACAATTTTAAATATAAGAATACGACAAATTGAATTGAAAATGAGAATCACCAATCAACATTAGTTTTAGTATTAATAGTTTTATAAATTTATTATTTAGAATAATGGTGAGTAAACTCAACCATCATCTAAAAATACATAATTTAATAATATATCAACCTTTTAATACTAAATATTAAAATCATTTAAATTTCCATTCATTTACTAATTATAAGTTAAAAAATATTACATTTGCAATCGGCTGAAAAAAATATTTTAGAGTAATATAGTATTATTATGATATAATGATGTTTACATGACATAATATATAGTCCATGGATGGCCAGTGAGAAGAGACTCGTGAGCCACCAAATATATTAATAAATACGAAAGAGCCAAAACGTAAAAAAAAAAATCATATTATGATATAATTTTTATATTTAATATTTATAATATTTGATATTTTTATGAAAAAGTCCTCCTTTATATGCGGCCCCTTATCATATAATTTATATATAAATTATATGATTTCATATTAAAACATTTTTTTTTTGTAAAAATGTTATGATAAAATGCGAGCACCACGGTTTGGCCATCCCTGCCCTGTAATAGACTCTAAAATCGCATTGATACATTTAATAAGATATATCCATACGATTCTACAATCACTCCAATTCTTTTGTATGCATTTTAATATTTTTCAAATTTTAAACAATTAAATTTATTTTATTCTAAACTAATGTAGAAATAAATATTAAATTTATAGTTTTTAAGAAACTTTAATATTAAGTATCTTTCTAAAATGACAATGGCAATGTGTCAAAAGAATATAGTATGTTATATTTTATTAGTGATAAATAATAACTTATTTATATACTACAACTTGATTTACTCGGTATATTTTAATTTTATGTAGAGCAGATTTAACATTTTTTTCTATTATAAACAATACAATTTTTTAATAAACCTTCAAGCTTAACAATTTTA
Organism: Rhopalosiphum maidis; assembly: GCF_003676215.2. NCBI lineage: Eukaryota > Metazoa > Arthropoda > Insecta > Hemiptera > Aphididae > Rhopalosiphum > Rhopalosiphum maidis. Next base: position 15,092,623 of record NC_040879.1, read on the forward strand.
TTACCTATATATATATATATATATTATTAATATTGTGTAAAAATTAAAAGTAAGATATGATGTAATTTATATTGTTCTCTAGTTTAATAGAAAAATAGGTATGAATAATTGGTTTTAGTTTCTAGATAAATTATAACGGAATATACAAACCATCATATTTATATATATTAATACAACAAAAAATAAAAAATAAATACATTAATAAATTTTACCAGCATCTGCTACGCTCAATTCAGGAGTATTTCTTAACACGACTAAGAAAACAATGCAAGCATTTGTATAGTTCAGTATGAATAGCAATACAATAATAATTAAAATAAAAACAATAAATAATATGATCATACCGTAAAAATCATTGATATATTCATTAAATGCAGTCGCTGAAATAATCAAAATTGAAAATACTGTGATTGTATAAGTTATAAAATAATTCATTTTAGTTAATTGTTATGTACGAAAAATAAAATTTATGTGAACGTTAAATAACGATATGCTAATAAGAATAGATGCTTCTTGACGTCATTTTATTAGCTATTCTCTGTTAACCCACACTACAATCATTAATAATAAACAATGATGAAATAATATGGTACAACAAATATACTAAGGCAACAAAAAATGATTCATTATTTGTCTTTTTCTACAATAAATAATATAATGAAATATACTTTACCTATTTTTAAGTTCTTTTAACACACGTGTAGACAAAACAGTATTTATTTTGCATAACAATAATACTCAAAACTAGGTTAAGAAAATAGTATAAATAGTGATTTACTCATAATATAAATATAGTTTATAAATATTTAAAAATAAATAAATGACAACATATTGTACATATTTTTACTTATTATATTATTGTTATAAAAATTATAAAAATTTTTTATTAAAATAAAAAAAAATATATATGTATATTTGAAAATTGGAGATTTTATCATATTATTGAGTTTAAAAAAAAAATTGGGTAAATCCTAAATGGTTAATGCTGTGGGTACTATATGGTAGGTATCAATATTGGGCTTCTGCCATAATAACAATATTAAATTTGAATTCGATTGTATTTCATAGTGTTTAAAAAACGTTTTTGATTTAAAACTCGACCTACTTACTACGTTTATATACAACAGTTAATGCTCATTAACTCAGCGGGTTTTCGGTTTATATGCACCTAAATATCAATAGATGTTTAATAAAATTAAATAATAATACAAATGTTTTTTAGTTCAGGCTTTATAAAATGACATTTTAAAACAACCACTAAAATATTAATTCACATTAAAGCGTTTATAAGCATTTCTTAATCCCGGAGTAAGAGTTAATTCGATTTGAATTCATTTGATGAATCGAATTAAATAATAATTGCGCATCTGTTTAATACGAATTAAAAATGCGTTTATATACACATAACTCTCGGAATAACTCAATGCGCACTAACTGCTGCATCATATAAACACGGTAATCAAGGTACTCGATTTATCAATGTTTTGGAAAAATTATCAACTTAAAGATTTTTTTAATTGTATGTACATTATTACAGTGGCGGATTAAGCAATTTGCCGCCTACAAGCAGGACATTTGCCGCCATTTCATTTTCAACTTTTTTTTTTTAAAAACAAAATACATATAGAAATTTATTGTTAGTTAAATTATTCTTTATTATTTTAAATTGAATACAATAGTCAAATATTAAATTATGTTCGTTCGGCTTTTGAGGTTAGCGAATGTATCGATTAGATCTTGAAAGTCAATTGTCGACACTAATTCTGATTCAATGCACAGGAGAGCCAAATTATTTAACCGAATTTGCCAATAGTAGATCTTATATATGTTTTAGTTCTTTTGAGATACAAAAACGACCTTTCTGCCGAACAGTTTTTAACCGCTGTACAGGAGTATATTCTTAAAGCTATGCTAACATTCGGAAATAGTTCTTCTAAATTCTGATTTCTAAAATATGTAAACAAACTTTGGTTTTGTTGTTTTTTTTCTGTTGCATTTTGCATACAAGTTTTGAAATGTATGCATTCTTGTGTAAATGTGTCAAACATTGGGTATAACTTTTAAAAATCGTTCAACTTCAGCTGGCGTATCTTCTTGAATTTCTCGTTTCACATATCTGATTACAAACGACAATTCATTCACGTGACTGATATAGGGCGTTGAATCAACAACAATGGAAAAATACTTGCTACGATTTACTTCGTCAATAATCACATTTAATACTTTTTTTGAAATCAAGGAAATAAACTCTTCACAAATTGTAGAAGACAGATAGGATGTCTTACCCCGACCCGGGTATCCATAATTAGCTAAATGATTTGACATAAAAGGATCGAATTCCGCAAGAAGCTCCAAGCACATCATAAAATTTCCATTCTTATTTGACCCAAATTGCTCATTCTTCCCTTTAAATAGTAGTACTCAATTACCAAGTATTTTTACTACCGCTACAACTCGCTGAACCATATTTTTCCAATAATTCATTTCATTTTAAATTTGTAAGTAGAGCCCTTTACCTATTCGATTTTTCAACTTACTTCTGTTTAAGAAAGTGCTAGAGCTTTGAATATGCTCTGAAGAATTTTCAAGAGAGGTTAGGCCACTGTGTACATTATTCCAATCATCATATCCATCTGTACCAAATTTTGAACTACCTTTACCAAATAAAAGGCACGGAATGCAAAAAAGTGCTTTTTTACTCGAAGAATAACTTCAATATTTTCTATGCAGTTTTGTTATTTTTCTCTCAAATGCAAGTTTTGTCGATGACCGATATCCACTTACTGAAGAGTAATACCTTCTTGTGACAGAATAATCTTCGGGTATGTTCTGATTTATCTCTCTCGAAAGTATTTTGTCTATTGTCGTTTCGTTTATTATCCATTTGGCAGGATCTGTATTTACAGTTATATCATTAAAAGATACTGGAGATTTCGGGGCTGTAAATTTAGCTATATCTATGGAAATCAGATCTTTAAATTCACCTGCGTGGCTTTCTTTCTCCAATTCTAAAGGTGTTGAAACGGACAAAATAGTAGGGCTATGCGTAATGTCTAATTCAGTATTAGAATGACAAGTTGAACTCGTTGAAGTATTCGTAGTTAAAGTAATAGTACTTGTAGTTAATGTGAGAGAAGTAGTAGAAGTAGATGAGTTTATACATAAATATAATATTCAATAATCAATATTAAATTGTAAATAGTAAATTACAAAAATTCTACCTAATTGTTAATCAAATAAAAATTGTGTATTTTTTATATTCTGAATGAAGTGATGAATGTATTGATTTTACAATAATATGTTTTTTTTTTTTTATATAAAAATATTTTATAATTTTTTTAAATTTAATACAAAGTTTCTCATAAGTTTGTCTTATAGTGATTCAACAATTATTGAATTATAAAAATATACAGGCACAATTTTTTTTTTTATTAGTGTTTGAAGTTCAAATATTGACATATATTGTTCAAAATTATGAATATTTGCAAATTATTTTGTAGGTAAAATTCATATAATGTTTTGTATAAGTAGCGGAGAGTTGAAAATGTAATACAAGATTTTCCATAAATTTGGCTTACAATAATTATAAATAAACTTAAATATTGGTGTATTCAAAAAATAAACCTCCTTTTTCACCAACCACTGGGAATTATAATTCCTAGGATATATTCTAGGCTGACAAATCATCTCCGCAGTGAACGTGTCATCAAAAATTAAAAAAAAAAAATATTTATTTTAGTAAATCGTTTTTACCTGTTTTTAAATTTGTGAAAAAACTATTAAGTTTTCTTGTTTTTTGAATCACCCTTTTTTCTTTTTCTTCGTGCTCTTCTCGGGTTTTTTGTACTTTGTAGCACTTTTCCTAGATATACCATCACTCATTATGATATAGGTAATGATTTGAATAATTGTATTAAAAATAAATAAAGACGTCGTTACTCGTTAGTTGCACTATTTGACAATGTCGAGGTATAGTAATAAGCAGAATAATGTTATGATAAGAATAATACGTATATTATTCTTTGTAATTGTAAGTAATAGAATCACGAAAATAAATTATTATTGACAAAAACAACGTCGTATCGCCGTATCGGCTATCGCTATAATATATAGCTATGATTGTATTTAAATAAACCGTTCACGAGGAAAAACATAGTTTTGCTAATAATAAAAATTCAAGTTGATCTACCGAAACCATTTCAGTATTCAGTACTCACTATTCAGTGAGTTAATAACCTAATTAGTAATGACTAATATTCATAAATTATAATATAATTTTATTAATACATTTTTTTGTTTGAAGTGCGACAAATTTGCCGCTCAAATCACCTGATTACATTGCCTGTAGAGTAACCCACCACTGTATGTCGCATCCATATCGCGTTATAGTACGTTTCACGAAATGGACAACGTTTGCATCCATTTCACGAAATGGAACCGCGATTTTTTTCACTTCATGTAATTACTTAATATGGATTATATTTCGTGAAATTAATACATAAAATGTCATCAACGGAAATTGTTCTGTCATTTGGATGTCCATATAGCAAAATTAAAATGTTATATATTTTTCCTAAAATATCATTTATAATTAATAATTTTTTATTAAAAAAATATGAAAGGAAAAACATATATGCATTTTACACTCTTTTACACGCTGTTCACATTATACACACACGTATTGAACGATCTTAGCAAAATTAATGCTGGTATGTATATTAATGGGTCGAATTATCGACGATTATCGACCGACAATAATACTTATAAAACAGATAATAACTAATTATAATATTGTGACTGTCGTATATGATAGAATCAGGGACGATCTTACCATTTTTTCGCCTCAAGGCATTATAATTTACAATACTATTATATTATATAAATAAAAGTAGAATTATACTGAAAAATTGCGGCGCCCCCGAAAGATAATGCGCCCTAGGCACGTACCTAGGTTGCCTATGCGTAAATCTGCCTCCATAGAACAGATAAGAATTATTGTCACGTCAAGCAAACAGCGCTAATATTTTTTCCAGACATACAGTATCCCTAATAATTTTAGTTTTAAATAAAGTGTGAGTAAACATAATAATTTCAATTTAAGTACCTATTTGTAAAATATTTTCTCAAAAATAATAATAAAACTAAGTATAAATGATATTTCAGGGATTTTTTTTTTTTAATTTGTTAAATGGACATCCTAATGACAGAATAAGTTTCGTTGATGACGGTTTAAGTATCCATTTCACGAAATATATTCCGTAATATGTAATTACGTGTAGTGGAGAAATCGCGTTTCCATTTCGTGAAAGGTACAATAACGCAATATGGATGCGACATAAATACATATACAATATATGTATTGTCATTGTTGAGTTCAGATAGCAAAAATAATAGTTAAATATTAGATTAATATGAATATAGAATATTTAATCATTATCTAGATAAACATGTAAATACAACTTTTTTAATCTAGATTTTCATCTGGCAACAGATAAATTGTATTAATGCTTGACACGTTATTGGATTCTTGTCTGAGTAATGTGATTAGAAGAGACATAACAAGTGAGACTTATTTTGTGTCAAAAATGTATTAATGAATAAGTATACATCTAAATTATAATTATTTAATGGTTATTGAACAAAATACACGTGAATTACACGAGATTTATCATGATATTTATGTAGATTTCCATAATTTTAATTAAATCTTCTATACCAGGGGCGGCCAAACTTTTTTTGGGCCGCAACCTACTAAAAATATACTTCATCTTTGAGGATTTACTAGTTTGAATATTGCTTTAAAAAAATATACAAATGTGTTAACATGTGTGTTACAAGAATATTACAAACACTAATATGTATACGATGTATCGGAAACCGATCGACTTACGGGTTAAACACCGAAAGCCGTCAATGAAATTTCTGAATAATATATTTTCACATATTAATATTTTCGACTTATCGAGGTTCCATTGTATTTGAAAAAAAAACTAGGGAATCTTTTTCAATATTAACTATAGATAATGTCTTATATGCATTGGCTATAACCAAGATATTTGAACTGGGTTAAATAAAGTTTACGGCTTTTGAGTTTTTAGAGGCTTTTAAATTTTATAACTGTGCCCACGTGCCAAACACATGACATTTTTGAAAATTTCAGATTTTTCACGCCACCTACTTAGGTGTACTTCTCTACGGCGCCACAACAATACCGAATGGTGATGAAAAGGATTTGCGGTTTCGGATCTCCTTGGATTTAAGGTTGGTTCGTTTAGTGATGAGGAAATTATTTGAAACTTTTATTATTCAGAAATTTTATTGATGGCTTTCGGTGTTTAATTTTGAACTCTCATCGTAAAACTCGTAAGTCTATCGGTTTCCGATACATCGTATATATATATTAGTGTTTGTAATATTCTTGTAACACACATGTAAACACATTTATATATTTTTTTAAAAAGCAATATTCAAAGTAGGTCAATTAAACAGATGTAAATATAAAAATAGTAACATTGCTAATAAAACAAATAGTAATGCATAGATAAGGTTAATAATATGATATATTATATTATTGTCATTAAATGCCAGTAAAAAGTGTTAAAATATATAATAATTATAAATAAATTGTTTATAATAATGAGTCATAAATGAATATAATTTGGACATTGAACAAATGTACAATGCTGATGAATCATGTTTATTATGGAAACTGTTATTATACATACATTGGCATCAAATCTAATTTGATTAAAATAACGTGAACTTATCGGTCTTTATTAAATTTGGTCGAAAAGTGAATCGACTGAAAAGGGAAGGGTACGTTTTTGGTCGAAAACGGCCATGCCCCTACCACTGTCATATGATAAGAATTGTAACGTATTATTTTAGTAATGAGATTTTAGTTTTGAGGTTATACAAGTGATAATGAAATTTATGCAGAGAGCACGTGATGTAATTCTTTTTAAAATAAAAATTATATATTAACTTTTGTGTTCTTAATTATTAATATTAATAGTATTAAGTAACAAGCATATAACATGGCACAGTCGAGTTGATTAACGTTATTGATAAGATTAAAATAGATTATATAGTGATGGAGTTTAAGTCACCTAAGTAGATGATATTCAGTGAGAACTTGTCAGAAAACCGGGCAACTTGTTATCAGCAATTGATATATTTTTAATTGCTTTTGGAAAGAACACAGAAAGTGATGAACGTAAAATAAAAATTTTGCTTAATTTGATTGGTCTAGCTGGGATCAAGGTTTATAACAATTTTAAGAAAAAGAAAAATGAGACATTTGAAGAAGTCGTCAGTAATTTTAAAAAGTATTGTGAGCCTCGTAAAAATATTATATTTCAAAGGTTCAAGTTTGCAAGTTGTGTTCAATTGGAAGGTCAAGGTTTTGATGATTTTGTTACTGAACTTTAAAAAATAGCATCCACTTGTTCATTCAAAGAAGAAGAAAACATGGTTCGTGATCGTATAGTATTTGGTATAAGAAACACGAAACTTAAAGATAGACTGATCAATGTTGATAACCTTACCTTGGATAAAGCTGAAGAAATGTGTCAAACGACGGAAGTTACCAAAAAAGAATTACGAGAAATGGTATCTACAACTGAAGCAGCAGATACATAAGCAATTAAGAAGAAATATGGAAAATAAGTACAAAAACCGGGACAACGGGAAAACAATTATGAAATAAATGGATACAAGGGTAATAATATTAAGAAGCAATATGGTAATAATAATTATTATTATAATAGTAAAGATAATGTAAGATCTAATAAAGATCAGGAATACTTATGTAAAAAATGTAATAAGAAACATACTAGGACAAATTGTCCTGCATATGGTAAAATATGTAGAAATTGTAAAAAATATAATCACTTTGAGACGGGATGTAAATTTAAAAAAAGTAAATCTGTCATGGGTACAATAAAAATAGAATCGGATAGTGAAGATAGTGATGTAGTATTTAAAATTAATGAGATTAAAAATGTTAATTTAGTTAAAAATTCTTGGATGAAAAATGTGAAAATACAAAATTTGACTATTGAATTTAAATTAGATACAAGTAGTGACATTAATATAATAACAAATTAAATCCAAAACCTGAAATCTGTAAAATAAATTATAATGTTGAAGTTATGGTGGTGCTAGAATAATGTGTTTAGGTCAAACTAAAATTGATTGTTTTATTGATGGAAAGGGAAGCCGTGTAATAGATTTTGTATTTTTTAAAAAAGAAAGCAGAATAGATAAATGTACTCCTATTCTAGGTTTAAAATCATGTGAAGAGTTAAAATTAATTAAAAGAATACATTCATTAGTTAGTGATAATGAGGATAGTCTTATTAAAAACATTAATGATATCTTTAAAGGTGTTGGATTGTTTCCAAATGAATATAAAATTCAGTACCTTATCATAGAATTCCTTTAACAGTGATAGACAGGTTAATAGATAAATTAAAAAATATGATTGAGTTAAGAATAATATCGTATATGAATGAGCCTACTAAATGGTTAAATAATATAGTTATCATAGGAAAACCGAATAAAACATTAAGAATTTGTTTGGATCCTCAAAATTTGAATTTAAATATAAAGGAAAATAAAGAAAATATTCACTGTACTAGATTTGATGAAGGATGGATTTTGGCAGATAAAACTGGATTATGAAAGTAGTAAATTATGTGCATTTCCTAGTCTTTTAGGTACACTCAAATTCAATAAATTACCATTTGGACTAAAAACGGCTCCAAACATTTTTCAAGAATTTAATAACAAATATTTTGGAAATACAAATGGATTAATTATTTATTTTGATGACTTATTAATTGCTGCAGAAACCCTAGAGGAACATAACAAAATAATGAATGAGGTGGTAAGACGTGCTAGATTGTATAACATAAAATTTAATAAAAATAAACTTCAATATTGAAGAAATCAAGTAAAATTTTTGGGTCATATTTTTAGTGTGAGAATGGTATGACTATTGACGATAACAGAATAGTAGCAGTAAAAAAATTACAAAATCCGAAAAACAAAAAAGAATTACAAAGGTTACTGGGATTTATAAATTATCTGAAAAATGTCATACCTAACGTAGCAGAAATTACTTCACCTCTAAGAGAATTACTTAAAATAAATGTGCAATGGAACTGGTCTGAAGTACATAGTAAATGTTTAAAAGAAATTAAAAATAAAATAATAAATGTACCTATATTATCAACATTTGACATTAATAAAGATATTTATATTCAAACAGACAGTTTAAAGTCAGGGATAGGCTGTTGTATTTTTCAAGATGATAAACCTACATTACTTATGCTTCGCAAAGTGTTACTGATTATGAATGCCAATGGGCACAAGAGGAAAAAGAGATGTATGCGATTGTGTATGCATGTAAAAGATTTCACGAGTATGTGTATGGTAAAAAAGTAATTATATATACTGATCATATGCCTTTAATTTCAGTCATGACCAAAGAGTCGAATAAAATTAAAAATAATAGATTGAGAAGAATGAAAACAAGATTAGCAATCTATAATTTAGATGTAAAGTATATTCCAGGTCGTAAAATGGTAGTGGCTGACTGTTTATCGAGAGATTATATAGAAACAAAAGGTAGTGATGATAGAACTATGGATGATGTAATACATTTTATTGAAATGAAACAAATAGAGTTTAGTGAAGATAACTTAAACAGTTTAAAAAATGTACAATGAATGATGAAATCCTTAATGAAGTTTTAAAATATTATTCTGAAGGGTGGCCAACTAATAAGGAAAAAGTGAAAACTAAGAAATGTCAAATTGTTGGTCATTAAGAAATGAAATAGTTGCTAGTGATGGATTATTATATTTTAAAAATAAGCTGATAGTAGCTAGAGAACTAAAACAGTTTATTATGAGTTTATTACATGAAACACATATAGTGATAACTAAAACAGTTAAAAGAGCTAAAACATACAATTATTGGCCAGGATTGAATTCTGATATTGAAAATTATATTATTAAGTTTGAATTATGTGCAAGATTTCAAAGAAAACAATCAAAAGAGTTGTTGTTAAATCATAAAATTCCAAAAAGAGCATTTGAAAAAGTAGACATAGACATACCTGATTTTGGAGGTGTGTCTTATTTGATTTTAGTTGACTATTACTCAAGATGGTTGGCGGTCGTAGAGATATCTGATAAAACTGCTGAAACGATAGTAAGTGTGCTCAAAACATTGTTTAGTAGATTTGGTATACCTAAAGAATGTATGTCAAATAATGTTACTTTTAATAGTTTAACTTTTAAAAAATTTGCTCAAGAATGGGATTTCAAAATAATAACATCTAGTCCTAACTACCCACAGAGTAATGACATGGCTGAAAAAGGTGTTGGTATATTTAAAACAATGATGAGGAAATGTGAACAAACTGATCAAGATACAATCGTACAAAAAATGGTAAGATCCTTAGAAGAACCTCTAAACACCTTAAAAATAATAATACAGTAATTAAAGTTTGTGGAAAAGAAATTATAACTAGAAGTGGTAGAGTTGTTAAAACACCAAAGAAATTTTTAAATTAGGTCACATAACTAAATAAGTATATATTGTATTTTTTTTTTTTTTTGGTTGATATACAAACTGTAATTGTTAAGAATTATGTTATTAAATTGTAATTTTTTTTTTTTTTTATTATTATTATTATCTTGTAGATTATAAGTATATGAAAGTATTTTGTACTATTATTTATCTCATTAATAATAATAATATTATAGGTATTTTAAAAGAAAAAAAAAAGGAAAGATGTCATATAATAAGAATTGTAGCGTAATTGCTTAGTGATAAGATTTTAGTTTTAAGGTTATACAAGTGAGAATGCAAGTCATGCAAAGAGCATATGATGTAATTGTTTTTTAAAATAAAAATCATGTATTAACTTTTGTGTTTTTAATTATTAATATTAAAAGTATTAAGTAACAAACATATAACACCATCACCAAAGGGGTCATTATAATAATCATTTATAAATGACACATAGTTCTCGGGCGGCTAAGACGAGATTATGAATTGCCTAAATGTTGTTTCTTAAATAATAACCGCAGCGAGGCCCCTTAAAAGACCATGAAACAAAAAAAAAAAATGATTTTTTTTTATACCTTCATAATATTAGATATGAAAATTGAATTGTTCGTCTTTTCAAACAAATTATTCGATCACTCCTTCTGTGTCAAATAGCGATCGTACGTATACGCGTGACGTCACTGGTGCGCGCTGATTTGTGCCGCCGTATTATTTTACGCGGTATTTTACATGGCGTTTTATAAACACTTATTTAAAATGAAAACTACTACTCCTAAAATGTCGAAGAAAATATTAAGTATTAAGTTAACATTTATTGAAATATATTAAAGCATTATTACAATGAGTATTTGAGTTTTACAGTTTACATTTTTTTTTTTTTTCCGTTTGAACCGACAGCAGAGGAGGATCTGTGATCTGTGATCACTACTACTCCTCTGCTGCCATCGTTTATTAATGTTTAATAAAAACGTTAATGCATGCACATTCTTAACACATAACTAATTATGGTTGCTTCACCTTAAAAATAAACATTAATACAATAGGTACAATACAATGCAATACAATAAATAATAAAGTCAGTCAGTTGGAGCGGCTGCCACTGCATTCGCTCTTCGTTCGGCCTCAGCTACCCTTTCATCACGCTCCTTGCAGCTTAAAATGTTGTCAACCAAGTCATAAAAGGACTGAGTGGCACGTTGGGAGGCAGCCCGTAGCCGGTCGTTCTCGCTGAACGGGACATCAGAGGGGCCGCACAGCAAATCCTGGACGTCTCCCGGAGTTATATTTCGGTTACCAACAAACATCTTCACTGGCAGCCGAAGCGGATCCCAGTAAGCACAATCAAATATCGTGTGTTCCGCAGTGTCCTCAGGGTGTTGGCAGTACAGGCAAGCCGCATCAGGGGCGCGCTTCATCCTGTGTAGGTAGTACCTGTAACACCCGTGTCCAGTAAGAGCCTGCGTTACATGAAACGTGAGGTCTTTGGGGCATCTTTTCGTCCATCTTATCAGGTCCGGAAGAATCGTGCGCGTCCAGGCGCCTCTAACGCCCAGACTCCATCTGTTCGACCAGGCAGCAACCAAGATGTCTCGCTCTGCTCTCCGGATTTCATCCTTTGAATCAGCTCTGTCCGGGTCGTCAAGTTTACTTCGGACTCTTTTGCGTTCCAAAGCAAGAAGATCACCCGGAGGAGTTCCCACCAGGAATAAGGCTGCCTCAGCCGAGACTGTGCGGTACGCCCTCGTGACTCTGAGAGCCGCAATCCTCTGTGCCCGGATCATAAGGTTTCGACAGATAGCATACTTGCATGCTCTTTCCGCCCACGTTGGACAGGCGTACAGCAGCCTGCTGTTCACCACAGACATTAGCAGCGTTCTCTTAGCCTGTGAGGTCCTCCAAGGTTGGGCATGAGCCGTCCTATAGCCAGCGCTGCCTGGGACGCCTTCCCCGAAACAGTAGTGAAGTGTCCACTGAATGTAAGGTGTGAGTCCAGATGGAGTCCCAGGTATCGCAATTTCCTTAACAAAGGAACTGTGTGACCCCCTACAACGAACACCGGATCCCGATACGCCCACTTCTTAGTCAGCATGATGGCCTCTGTCTTGTGCCGTGCTAGTTGAAGTCCGTGAGCGCCCATCCAGCCATCAATAGCGTCTAATGTGGGGTTGACCACCTCTTCCAGGGTGTCTGAAGTCTCTCCGACTGCGAGTAGGGCTAGGTCATCTGCGAAGCCGACAAGCTGAACCCCCTCTAAGATCGGCAATCTCATGGTTCCACCAATGAACTGCTTTCCGTTTGTGGGCTCCGTAGACTCTTCTGGGCATACAAGAATCGCAGGCATTAACCAGATAGTTGTTGAGAACCTCTGCTGCGTCATCCACCGAGGCAGGCTCCTCCAAAACCAGTGATCCCTCATCCAACTTTCGATAGAGCGCAGCATGATCGAGCTTACGTGTGGCCCATCCTAGATGTACACCCCGTCCCATGGGTACGTTATCGTTAAGTGTTCGCGAGTAGGGAATGAGGTTGAATGTGATGTAGTTGTGGTCGCTACCGGAATAGTCATCGAGGACCTCCCAGTCCACTACCTCGTAGGGGCCCGGGCCCGAGAAGGTTACATCAATGACCGAAGAAGACGCCCCTCTCTGGAAGGTAGGGTGGCTTTTGACGTTGTTGGTCCAGAGTCCAAGACTTGCGGCAAAGGATTCAAGAGCTTCTCCTTTACTATCATCTACACTAGAGCCCCAGTACGTGGACTTAGCATTAAAGTCACCAGCAACCAGGAGAGTTTCATTCTCTCTTTCCCGTCGTATAGCTTGGTCAAGACCATCTAGGAATCCCTTAAAGGCATTCAGGCGGTCCTCAGCAGAGTCGCCGTTGGGGGTCCAGTAGCAGCTGAATGCTCTAACATTCCCAAATCGGAGCCATGCAAAGCCCGGGCCAGAACCAGTCTCCTCCGCCACAATGCCCGCAATGGTGGTCAGTGCTATTGAGCACCTCCCGTCAGAACTAGATGCCCAGCTGGGGTGGTTACATGGGGATCTGTTGTGCTCACTGAGGATGAGGAGGCCAATTTACATGTTCAGCACGGTTCGGGAAAGTAGCTGTTGGGCAGCCCAGTCGGTGTGGAGGTTGATTTGCAAGCAGTGAATCATTGCTTCGAGCGTGATCCATCTCCGCTGGCTTCCCGCCAAGACTGCGCTTGCGAATTGTGCCCAGCAAGTAACTTGAGCGCCTCCTTCCTGGCTTTGCACATACCTGAACCTGGCTTATGTTCAAAACGTTCAATGCCTGCTCTCTCACATGCAACACATCGGTCCTTGTTCGCCAAACAGTCTTTAAGTTCGTGTCCTGGTTCTCCACAGCGTCTGCAATTCAACGATAAGTCGGGCCCGGAGCAATTATCACTCCGATGACCGAATCCGTGACATTTAAAACACTTTTCGGGTTCAGGACGCCTAGGACGAACGCGGCACATTGTCCATCCAATAGGGACGCGAGTTACAATAGCGGCAGAGGCTCTAGTCATTCTGGCGGTAGCAATTTGCTGGCCGGACCTGGTGGACCAAAGGCCAGTGATTTGAACTGCCTGTCGTTCGCAATTTGCAGCTTGGTCGTCTTCGGATCCGGGTATTGCCACCCGCAATGCCGAAAGAACCTCACCCTCGGTCGTCACTGCGTCGAGGTCAACAATCTCAACAACAGTAAACTGGCTAAGCTGTGACACTCCTCCAACCGCATCACCCAACCTGGTGGCTATGGCCGACGACAATTTCTGGGCTGCTACTACAGATCCCGCACCTTTGGCTAACTCAACCAGCAAGTGCCCATCCCTGGTTTTACGCATGCCAGTAACCTGAGCTCCCAGCTCAACCAAGTTCACCTCGCTGTTATTCCTTACTGCACGAACGGTGTCAGCGTACGACGAGCCGGCAGCCACCTTGACTAAAACCGCCGGAGGCTTAGCCCTGAACTTCGCCCCAGTCCTCATAGCCACCGCTGATGGCCCCCGTGCACCTGCCTTGGCTGCGCGACGTCTTGACGACTCCTTCTTCCGACGCTCCTGCTCGCTCTCCCACCAATTAGGAGTCAGAACGGTGTCAGTTCCGATGTCCACCATCTCCGGCCTGCTGAGGCCCTTGTCCACTGAGCCGGTCCCTAGTACATCTCTCAATTTCTTAGCTGGGGGGAGAAGTGGTGATCTCAATTTACCCTTTTTTGTTAGCATCGGAGCCACGGTGTCATAAATATCTTCAAGCAACTTCATAAGTCGGTTGGACACCGATTTATCACCCCCTGATCTCACTTCGTTCATTGCTGTTCTTAGCGAAGAGTTTATGTACGCCAGTCCAGCCTCAATCTGGTTTTCACTGCCCCCCACAGTGGAGGTGAGTGTGGGGATTGTGCACTTTCTTTTAATACCCATCACTGGTGTCGTTTCCCCGTCGGTACACAATCTAGCGCCCCCCGGTCCGGGATTTGGTGACCCAGCCATCCCGGCACCCGAGACACCAGATTCAATTTCCATGACGTCATCATCGACCTCGAGGTTGCCGTGATTCATGCTCCTGCGGCTCAGAGCTTTCTAACTACGCGTCACCCTGTATAATATACAGTGTGCAGGTAGTCTGAGTGGTTCCGTGTGCTATTTGCTTAATATAGCTGTTCCGGCTGCGCCCGAAATCGCGATAACGAGCTCGGCGATAGCGGCGACGACCGTTCGCCGGCTGACCTTTGGCCGACCGCGGGCCGATAAGAAAAGTAGTAAATGTTACTCTTACCTAATCAGTAGTCGTACAAACCTAACTTAAAACTGCCCTTATGGGGAAAGTTCTTATAGGACCGACTCAAAATCGACACCGATCCTCGCGCGCACTTTTCAGGCACCTCTAGGTGCAAAAATCACAACAAACTGTTAACAATTGTCAGCTGGAGGCGCAATAATATTAGAACAGTGCTATTACGCATGCTACCACTAAGACAGCCACCGCTGAACTGACAGTTTACATTTAGTATAGACAGATTAGTACAAATTTAAAATGGTGTACTATATTTTAAAAATTTAAAAATTAAAATATGCATAACTATTAATTTATATTTTTAGAATCTAGTGAATTTTTTTTTCATTAAATCGTTATAACTAGGTTTTGGCTGAAGAACTATATTGTTAGGTTGAATTTTTCTGATATTGTTGAATTATTTTCTTTCATGTGAACATGGACTTTTTGCATAATATTTTCGCGCCACTTATCAGTTTTATTTAATTCATATTTTTTTTTTTATGACATATCTACTAGCTGGTTTGGAAAATACTATTTTCTCTCCGACTTCCTTTTTATTTACGTTGTTATTATGATCTAGTATAGCAATGATACTTCTTGTATACATACCTTTGTATTTTAAGTGAATACGTTTTGGCATATATTTTAATCGTAAATTGTGATACGACTCTAATCTACCAGTATGTACAAAATGAGTAGCATGTGTCAAATCCTTTAAAAAGTCTTTTGCCATGATAATTTTTTTCCACGCCTAATATGATTCGCTTTCTGGATCTATCCACAGTTTATTTCGTATTTTATTTTTATTTAATTTTTCATGTTCATATCTCTTTTTTCACCATTATCTTCCCACTCATGCTCATTTGATATGTGTTTTAATATAGATGTAAATTTATCAATAAATTTTTCTTCATCTCTTTCACATGTCTGCGCTGACCACCAAAGATGATTGTTAATTGACGATTTCCGTAAAAAAACACCAGGATATTTCTTTTCGAATGGCTTTAATCTTTCCATTAAACTCTTACTTAAATGCCAAGTATCGAATTCATGTTTAATATTTGGATGCTGTGTATGGATAAATGCACGTATACCTTTATGTCTATCTGTTAAAAACAACTCGATTTTACAATTACTACTATTAGTTAAATCCATTAGTAATTGTTCACAGGCTTGCCTTTCTAAATCACTTTTAAATTGGCTCTTTTGAACTAACTTAAAATCCATGATTTTTCCCGTGTTGATATCCATAACTGAATAAGTACAATACTTAGCACAAAAACCCGGCGAATCAAATTGGCCATCCCCAGCTAGCCAAATTGATGATAGCTTTATAGCGTCGATGTTTTTTTTTCTGTGTTCTTCCCATTGGTGGTATATTACAGGAAACAAGTATTTATTAATAATTCTGTCATAAACTGGACGAGTAAAAATTGAAAGTTTCAATGCTAAACAAAATACTTTAAATTGGGAAAATAGAATACCAGATAGTACTAAAGCTGCAGTAATCAAAATGTTCCCTTCTGGTCTCTTACCTGCTTTTGGCTGTGAACACCATTGCAATTTATGGGCCTGTTCACATATAGTTATAATTGAGACCTGTGCACCTTGTGTAAAATGTTGTCGAGAACAAACCCTACTACCACATTGACGACAATATTTGAAAAGTTGGGATAAATTTTCCCAAAATACAGCAAAACAACGATTATCATCAAAATCATTTTGCGGAGATAAATTGTTTTTGTAATGTCGATTATATTCATATTGGCTATTATCATCAGAGTTAATCTCAGAATTAGAACTTTCATCTTCGGATTCGGACGGTATATCAAATGACAAATTATCGTTCTTTTCTACTTTTTGATAAATTTCTAGTCCTATATCACACTGCATACACCTATATCATTTTGATTGACTCGTTCTTCAGAAAATTCTGATTGTAAACTACAGTCATTGGGTTCTAAACTTATATCCGCGTTGTTTTGAATTATTTTTAGTTTTTTCGGAGTATTTGTAGTTAATAATTCTGATGTGAACTGACTAAATTCTCTACGATCTGCCCTTTATTACGTTCACTAAGTGTCACTGTATTATATGTTGTACTACTTCTAATAGTAGGAACAAGGTTGGGATTTAAATTAATTCTAACTTTTAAATCTGGCATCAGTTTATTTTTCATGATATCCGATTGATTGAAATCTTCAAATTTAAAATGTTTTGAACATAACTGGGAATTTCTTGTAAGAGTGAAATATTTGTGTTTGCAAAATTCAACCCAAACTTTATATCTGCTAGGAGATTTTTCACGGGTTGGAAATCTATAAAAGTGTAGGCTGGTTTTACTTCTATCGCTTTCTGAACATTCATACGCTGAACAAATCGGCATTGTTATAAACGATCTAAATAAAGAATAATTTATTTAATTAACGAGTTATTGAATTATTGGTATACATCGTTTTTGTTGTTGTATTATAGTCGTATCAAGTTTTTAAAAAATAATAATATGAGTCTAAATAAAATGGGTTATCAGTTTAACTAATATAAACACGTAATTTCATTGAAAATTCTAAAACCAGCATTTATTATTAGTTGTGTTTAACGATAGAGCGATAGGCGCAAGACGCAACGTACATAAGTGACTTACTATTGTATGCAATATTATATTAATATTTTGTGTTGTGTAATTTGTGTTAAAAAAATGAGTTTAAAACCTTTCTGTTTTGAACCTACTGTGGAAGATATCGATAACAGAATTTATGAAGCACTACGAGTAAACCCAATACAAACAATAAACTATGTGGGAAGAATAGCAGTACACCCAAGTAATTGGTGTTTGTGTAAAAAGTATCCTATTTTGCAAACTGACAAAGAATGTATTTGTTGTTTTGAGCTCGAAAATATATCGAAATTGCATTCTAATATTAAATGCGTGACAAAATTATCATCTTTTAAAAAACTTATTATGGACGAAGAAGTTTTGAAAATTACTAGGCAACAAATGATTTTGAAAACTAATGATGTAAAACGAAAAAAAATGCTTTCAACATCAAATCCGAAAAACAAAACTTGGAGATTTATATGTTACAAACAATTTACGCATTGGATAAATTCATAGACTGCAATAGGAAAAGGTAATTTATCTATATTTATCATTAATTAGTAATTATTAATTGTATCGTTAATACTTAATTTCATAGAAAATCGTGTATGTATTCCAGCATGTGTTGTACAAGCTTTTCGAAATAAGTACCCTGAAAATAATGGAATATACGTAGGTTTTAAAGAAAACCATAGCAAATAAGAAACTTGAATAAATTTGAACACCAAATTAATTGTATAAAATAAGTTTGAATAAGATTAATATAACTCAGTATTCATTTTATATTTTATTATTTTTTATTATTCATAAAAACCTAAATTATGATTATGTAAGTACGTCTATAATCACATATAATATAAATTAAAATATACTAACACTATAGTATATGTAGTTATTTAAAATGATGAATATATATCTAATACTAAATTGTTATTATATTATAATAGGTACTTTTATCTTTTAATCAATGGTTCATGAAGTTATTAATTATATTTATTTATATGCTATAGTATTTTAAATCACAAATGAGCATGCAAAACTATTTTATTTATTATAGTTAAGTTATGTTGTACTGAAAATAATTAATTAAAATAACTTACCTCTAGGCTCTAATTATAATTTCAATTTAATTGTCTAATAGCAACTGCGAATGACGGCTGAAGAATGACAAATGACAATTTGTCCAATAATATCCTATTGGCTATAGATCCTAGTTTGTTATTCATGTTATTAAAATAGAATTATCTAATACGATATAAATAACATTTAATGTCAATAATAATAAATGATAATGATATTATTTCGTCACAGAAATTAATTCAGTCATATATTTTGTATATTTTAATGCACCATATAAATATCTACCGCGTAAAATCATACGGCGGCACAAATCCATGCGCACCAGTGACGTCACGCGTATACGTACGACACAGAACGAGTGATCGGATAATTTTTTGGAAAAGACAAACAATTTAGTTTTCATTTCTAATATTATATAAAGGAAAAAAAAAATTATTTTTTTTTTTTTTTTTTTGTTTCACGGTCCGTTAAGATATATTAAGACAATGTCTAATCGAAGTGTTTCGACTACGTATTACTACGATTACGTATTGCAGCTGATTTAACTCGACATTCGGTGCACTAGGTAAAAGCCAAGAACATAATATCAAACTAGCTGAATGGATATTTCTAGTTGAAAGTCTTTTGAAGAATAATGTCTAACAGTAATGTTTTGCATGAAGATTGAATATCGTTTAAAAGTTTTATAATTTTGAAAAAATAACTATTGTGTAACCAATTCACCATTCGTCTTGGTGTGCATAATTCACATTTCCATCACGTATCACTGGTGATGCATTAATTTCGTTAGTATTATTGTCAATCAGTTGCCAACATATTAATGTTGTTTTAACTCTGTGCAAACCATCGGCATTCGACGGTTTTGTTTTCGGCTATTGTGATCCACGGCTTTTAATTCGTTTATATTCTACCGAGTGCAGACGATTGCGGTCGTTGTAAGCCGTGGTGTTCACGATGCGTGTGATGAACGGGCCATATTCTGCTAAAAGTGGACTAGAACGACACCGCGGATGTAGTATGCAGATAGCAGAGTTGGGCATCATTCAAATAAAATTTTGTTTAGATGATCAATTAGATAATATTTTATTCGAATGATTTAAAAACAATATTATTCGAATAAAAATTTATTTGAATAATTTTAAAACATAATACTTATATAAAATACAAATATATTATAGGAATAGCACTTGCTATAATATAGTCTAAAAATAAAAATAAATCATCCTACATATATATTTGTATTTTATACAAGCATTATGATTGAACATTATTCAAATCAATTTTTATTTGAATAATTATAAAAAATTTTTTTACTACTTACTTTTTTTACTCGAATATTATTGTTTTCGAATTATTCGATTAATTTTTTATTCCGATAATTATCTAAATAATATTTTGCCCAACTCTGTCAGATATACATTTTATTTTTCTTATATGATCACGGCTACCTGTTAAGGTGCATATTACTATTTTTACATTCTTATCTGTTTTCTTAACCTAGTTTTGGATATTTTGCTTTCTTAAATAAATATTGGTATGTTGACACATGTGTACACATATATCAGTGGGTTATAATAATTTTACAAGTTTTATCAAAAAAGAGAAAACAATCATATTAAAACATTAAATTATTTAAATTGTAATTTGTGGACTAGGTTATAGTGGTTTCAAAATCAAATTACTAACGGGCTATAATATTATGATATTATTAACTATTGAATATTTATACGTAAAAATTGTGAACAAAACAACTTTTTTTAAATCCAAAATAAATGTAAACAAAATTTATTTTTTCTATTAATTATTAAAATATAACTGTATATAAATTATATAATATATAATATAATATTAGGTATTGCAACAATGTACATTGCACATATTAACATTTTGTTAAATAATTATTATTTTTATTTAATATTTGAAATTTTAACAATGATTTATTTTAAAACGTACTATTTCCAACATTTTACACGAACACACACATCTCAACATATTTTTCTTTTAGCTATAACAATTTTTAATTTAAGAATACGATAAATTGAATTCAAAATTAGAATCGCCACTTAACAGTAGATCTCATATTAATAATTTTGTAAATTTATCATTTAAAATAATGGTCAGAAAACTCTAACATCATCTAAAAGTACACAATTTAATAATATAATATCAACCTTTTAATACTTAATATTAAAACTATTAAAATTTTCATTTGTATACTAATAATAAATTAAAAATATTATATTTGAAATCGGCTGAAAAAAATTATTTAAAGTAATATAGTATAATTATGTTCACATAAGACCTAATAGACTTTAAATTTTAATCGATTAGATTAAATAACATATAACCACGATTCATCAATCTCTCTAGTTCGTTTGTAAACCTTTTTCTAATTTTAAACAATTAGATTAATTTTATTCTAAACCAATATGGAAAAATATATTAAAAGTATAATTTTATAAGTAACTTTAATTTTATGTAGCTTCACTAAAGCCAGGTAAAATGTCAATGTGTCAAAGAATATTGTATGTTATATTTTATTAGTAATAAGTAATAACTTATTTATATACTACAGCTTTATTTACTGAATATATTCAAATTTTATGTAGAGCAGATTTAATATTTTTACTATATTATTATTTTTTTTTTTTAATGGAAGATTATATCACGAAATAGGTTCCTATCGAAGTATAATTTACCTAAGTTAATAAGCAACCAAGTTATCTATTAATTAAATAAACGTGTAAATTGTATACCTATATACATAATTGCAAGGCCCGCGAATATAAATTGTTCCGAGAAGTTTATCGATGAAAATTATCTTGGGCATCACGGGTACATCAACATCGTTGACTCCAGTAACCACAAACTTTTGGTAAGTTAATACCGCACACATCTAATAGATTAAAACCACACAATCTTAAAAATTGTCGTATCCAAAAACCGCACAGTTATGATTTCAACCCCAAAAAGGTCGATAAACAAAAAACGCATATGTATGATTAATTATTTATTCTGATTATTCTCATATCATAATATTTCATCAATATTTTCAACGAAAATTTAAAATATTAATTTTAAAAAAATTAAAAACTTTCAAAGTTTAATTGGCTGAAACCGACTGCTGACGTTATTTAAAAACTTTATACGATCTCCGTCACGTAAAATTTTTTCCGAAAATGGAAACAAATGCTTCTAAAAATAAATAGGTAACATAACTGACAACTAAAGACTGGTTTATTGTATAGTACTTATCTTATAATCTTATCTTTTTACTATTTTCACTAAAAATAGTATGCGATTTTAAACCACTCTAAATGTACGGTAATTCGTTATAAAATGACCGATAAGCTGTGCGGTTTTTGTCCATCGACCTTTTTAGGGTCAAAATCAAAATTGTGCGGTTTTTGAATGCAACCATCAACATATTGTATATCGAATATTCGTAACTAATATATTGTATATAAAAATTTGATATTCGACGGGTATGATGTTCTCGATGCATTCCAAAACTACATTCTATGCATTCTCAACCGATTTTTATAAAAATATGATCAATGTGTCTAATTTTTTCTTCGTCATAAGATATGATAGTTTTTATCCCGATTAATGATTTCAATATATTACCTTTTTTGTTAAGTTAGGGCTGTGCGATTATTTAATCGATTATTTGAATAACAGATTATTAATAACAAATTATGCATAATTGGTTAATCGATTGAAAAAATATGCAACGCTGGGCGGGACATTTATGTAAAGTTGAAATATCGGAAATATTATCATCTAATATACACCAATCAGAAACCAAAAATAATTTTATCCTCGTGCTAAATGTTAGCATTAGGCAATCAAACATAACACGGATGCATTTTGTACAGGCAACGAAGTGCACGGGTACAGCTAGTCAGGGGCGTATTTATAAATGTATTATTGGAGGGGGGAGAGGGGCACAAACAAAAAGTTCAAATTTGCATACATGGGGCGTTTGACAGAGAGAGGTATCTTAGCTCTTACGCTTACGGTAACGCTTTTTCATTACGAAAAATTTTTTTTCAGTCACCACGCCAGGCCCGCGATAAAAGCTATGCAATATCTTAAAAATAAAAATATTTCAAACTATATTAACTTCTTATTTATTTAATAATAAAAAAAAAATTCTTTTCTGTCGCCACGCTCAAAAATAGTTATAATTACATGATACGTAGTTACAAAATTCCCCGAGTGCCACTCGTTATTTTTTATAATATGATTATAAGCATGACCTCAAGTCCTAAAATATATATCTGAAATTCAATTGGTAGGCTTCTTTAACCTAAAACTTGGTTAAAGTTAACAATTTTTTATCATATTTAACAAATCATGATTTATTGATAAATGATAATATAGCAAATGTTCATATGGTATTTTATTTTTTTGCATTTTTTGGGATTTATTAGGATAGTTATTTGAATATTTGTTAAACTGACCACTTTAATAAAATCTGCGAACAATTTCCTATCGATATATCTATACTATTTATACTTAATACTTGTACATTCCATTACCTTTTTGTTTATCTATGAACCATTAATCTTATCTTCGTACTAAAATCATGCATTTCCCTTCAGTTTTTAGACTTGTAATTAATTAGATTTTGATGAATAACTAATCAATCAAATCAACACAAATAGAATGCTCGATCTAAATAATTGCTGTTAACCTTTCAGTGGTTATGTCACCTGTCTTTCCTTTTTAGTATTTAGTTGAAATATGAAAAGCACTATTCTAGCGGAGAGACCAATTTATAAAATATATACGCAGAAGAAAATACCAAGTTAGCTTTAAACTTCTTGTTTTATCAGTTAGATTATAATGGCTTATAACTAAATTAACTATTATACCTACGTATAGTCCCATAGTTCACAGTATTAAACGTGATAAAAATTATGTAATAGGTACCTAGTCACCTAGGTTCGGTATTAGAATAAATAGTTACTTATTTGTAATAGTTTTTAAAGTTAATCCATATTTCGATTTATCTATAGTATTTGAAGTACAACTTAAAATCCTAACTTCTTCAATATTAGTTGTATTGACTTGAAATATTCAAGACTTGACGTAATACAACAATAAGTGTACGTATTAAATTATGTTTTAATATTCCGGAAATATGCTGCTCATACTGGTATTGAAAACCAATTTACTTCTAAATTTTAACCAAAAGTGTTTATTTTCTATCAATTTTTTTATAAAATTTAAGTTTTATAAACGAAGTGATGATTTTTATAACCGAAATTTTATAATGTATTTGGATACGTCTGGACCGTTCCAGACGATTTTGAGTATGATAAGCGACTCCCCCTTACATCCGTGAATCTTATAAGCGACATCCACAGTATTATCACAGCACGTAATAAGTGTAAGACGGCGCTTTGTGTAGACAATTTACGGACACGATGTATTTTATGTTATACCTACAATATTCGTTTTATATAATAAGATTTTTGTGCTTTTTTATGCGTTAATGTACTTTTTTTGTAAATATATATATAATTATATACTATTTCAAACGTTGTCGATTAATTACTATATTAATAACATTGCATCTCTTTTAAAAAATATATGATTCAAAAAATGATGAATCAATCCAATTGTTTTAAAACTTTTGCTATGCACCTTTTAAGTTTTAATTAGGTGTAAAATATAAAATGCAAAAAAAATTATCAGACGTGAACTCTATCGGATGGAACAATTTATTAATGCTATTCTATTTAAAAAATATTTCATCTCTATTTCTTCTGTAGTGACAAATAACAGTGAACCTAAAAAAGTATTTAAGTTATTGTTTTAGTTATATGAAATTGTTATTTTTACATTCTTGGAATAATGAACTACTAATTTATAATTGACAAGATATTGCTAAATTCAATTTGTAAGTACTAGGCCAGTGCTTGGATACTATTTAAATTTTTATTACTTATAATTTCTTTGATTGATAGCAGTTGACTTGTTAAATCATAACTTATATCTGATTGATAAATTTGTATGAAATCATATGATTCTTTAATAGTAATTTCACTTGATCTTAAAAGTGATTCAGGTTTCAAAAAATATAAGATATTACAAACATTAATTTAAAACGAAATTTAAGTTGACTTATTATTGTGTCAACAATTGGTAAAAATACTTTAACATTAAAATTATCTTATGTAATATTTATCCTTCTGTCACCATCTATTTCATCAAAAAACAGTCTTACTTTTTTTTTTGGCGAGCCTCTTTGTTATCTGTTGGAATACCCCATTTAATTACCAAATTTTTTGCATTTTCAACTACACTACAGTAGTCATTCCTTAGTTGCTGCATACAAGTATAGGCATCAGTTAATCTAATGCTTTCTGGAGGTCAATATCTTTTTGCTGCAAGAGTTTATAGATACCGTGCAATACAGTGCACAGCAGTGTTCATAATGCGCATTTGACACAACGGAAGGTTAGCTGCACTCCCGAATAAACTGCACTCATCACTGCAGCACCATCATAACCCTGGCCTCGACAATTTTGGACATCTAAATTGTATTTTTTTAATACGTCATAAATAAGATTTTCATAATCTTGTGAGCCATGTTTCTTTAATTCAAAAAATCCAAAAAAAGATTCTTTTACCTCAATTGATTTAGTTCCGTAGTTTAAAACAACATAACGCAGTATGACACTCAATTGGTCAATTT
The DNA here is from genome assembly GCF_003676215.2 of Rhopalosiphum maidis. NCBI lineage: Eukaryota > Metazoa > Arthropoda > Insecta > Hemiptera > Aphididae > Rhopalosiphum > Rhopalosiphum maidis. The sequence goes on from NC_040879.1 coordinate 15,118,376, forward strand.
TTGTTATATCTTGTGTAGAATCTACAATTATTGAGTAATATTTAGATATTTTTACTTCATTTGCTAATATATTTAATATTTCTGAGGATAATAAATGAATTAATTCATTTTGAATTTTCCAACTCAGATATTTTATTTTATTATTTTTATTATTCAACAGATTATTTAAAACAGGATCAAAATCTGCCATCTGCCTTACAGTCCTGATAAAATTTCTTTCTGTAGTATTTATTTTAGTTTTACTGTTTTCATTTCCTCGAAGGGCAGTATTCCCTGCAGTTAAAAATAAAATAATTTTGACTAATCTAATTAAAACACTTTTCCAAAAACTAGCTTCTTTAACAATTTTATCTTTTGTATGTTTATCTACAGTTTCGTTTTTTTAACCAACGTACTCGGACTTCAGTGGCTTGAATATGCTGTTGAGAAATTTCATGTGTTCCAATTTTTTCTCCAATATGATGCCAATCATTAATTCCTAATATCCAATTTATTTTAAAATTGCTATTTTTCCTATCAGCAAAAAGTCAAGATGTTTACAATATGTACAATCTTAAATAACTGAATAGCATATTCATGTTCTGGGTATACGCAGAATACCTAACCTTTGTGGTTTTGTAATAAAACTGTACTGGAAATCGTCTAAGGATACCTTTACCATCAGGGCTGTATGGAAATTCAATGTTTACAGGTTTACATGGTCCATACAATAAAATACTTCTCTTCAAATCAGATTTACAATATCCAACTCTTTAAAATGTCCCCGGTCAGTTGGATAATCAATTGTTAAATCTATACCTATAAATAAAACAAAATGCACTATACAATAATAAGGTAATGAATATCAAAATGATTGAACTATTTTAAAGTTATATAAATATTTAAATACATTCAATATAAATTAAAAAGGATTTAACAATGTACCTAATTATTAATATTAATTTATTTATTAAACCTAATTTATATTTTTACATTTTAATAATTTTATGATGTATAATTTACCTGGTTTATCATTAATGTTTGATTCAACATGATCACAAGTTACAGACAAATCCACATTAGTATTTGCTTTTGTTGTATTATTAATTAAATTAGTACAATTGTTAACTAAAATATACAAAAAAAAGATCAAATAAAATTATTTACAGTTGTGTACAGAATGTAATATTATAATAACTAAATAAATGTAAAAATATTAAAACTATATTGCTTTTAAGATTTTAAGTTTAAAAATAAAATTACCATCCAGTATTTCAAAACAGTTATTTACCTGTATTATCCACGTTATTCTTTATTAAAAACATATTTAGTGAATCTTTTAATTTTTTTATTTCTTCCTCTTTTTTAAGTTTCATTTTTCTTTTTGCCGAACCACTAAAATGTTTTGACATTTTACAAAAAATATCGTGAAAATAACTAATAAGTAAATAATACGTCACAATTAATACACGTTAAGTTAGGTAATGGCCAATGGGTAGTGAATTCAGAATTGGTAAGTTATAAATTAATAACTTATGTTAAATCAAAACAAAACAAATGATGTTTTAATTCTATTTTTATTTTATGGTGTTATAATAATATAAGAAGATAAATTGTAAATATTCAGTGTAGCTAACCAGCTAAGCTTTTCAGTGTTTTTTTTTTCATAAAATAATCTATTATATATATATATATGTGTGTATAATTATTAATTATATCCACGATATCGTGATAATATCTGTGTAATTTTTAAAATAAGATAAATATGTCGTATAATAGCATTATCATCTGCTTTATATTTACATTTTTTCAATTCAAAAACTGTTGTTAACATTTTTATAATTAAAAACTAGGAAAAATTAATAATAGGTGGATCATTTATGGGCCACTTCAAAAAATAAATTTAGGCCCTTTGGCAGGGCTTTGCCCTGCCTACCCTGGTGCTAGTTGTGGCACTGCTACATACCTTTAAAATTGAGTGGTAAGCATAATATTATTCTAAGTAGACATAGGTTTATTTTATCCCTTTCGTGTATAACTTTCTATTTTTTTCTAAAAAATATGTACTTGTTGTAAAAATTATCAGGGTAATGGAAAAAATGTTTAAAAAAATATTCAAGTTAAATTACCTCTAATAGTTGATTTAAAGTTTAGTCGGTGATCAATATGGCACAACGACATAATCAAAATAGTAAAATTTTTATTTGTGCTATAATCGATATCGAAAACAGAAAAAATACGTTTATTTATACCGTTTCGGTAAAACGTGCACTCAAAACGTGTTTATATGTTTTTAATATATTGATACACATAAAATAGTTCAAAAATTATTTTAAATTCTGAACTTGACGATAAAATTGTTTAGGTTCCATTTCTGATGCTATAAAAAAACTTGTAAAATTTCAATTGTTTGTTCGTTGTACGATACTCGGCACACAATGATTTTATAATATTATATTAAATATTTCAATAAGTATTATACTTATAAATCTATACTTACCTTTAAAATAATCCTGACAATAAGTGCTACAAGGTAGTATTTTTTTCCTGAGATTGATAGTATCGAATTTTAATTGTGATGACTTAAAGTGTGTAGTTATTACTCCGCACAACAATAATATTTACAATCGTTTATATTTCATCTTAAGTTCACAATTTTACCGCTAGATAGACGTACCTAATATGATAATCGTTCGCTTTGTGATGAATCTGCCCGTCTTACGTCTATGTAGTAACGTAGTAACTATAAAACGTATTTATACTATTCCAGATTTGCCGATTGAGAATGTCAGTACACACATTTTTTAATATTCCCACATAGGGGCTATATGTCGATGTATGTTTATCTTTTAATAAACGAAATACTGCTGGTACTAAATAATTTCGGAAATAAGAAAATAATTTTTTGTGTACTATACGTATGAGCACAATGTATATTATTGCGCAAACGGATGGTTAATCGTATAATATTTTATTCATGCATTATATTTAAAGATTCTTATGGATAAAATACCTAGGTAAATATAACATTAATTGTCCTCTGGATAAATATGACAGCAGTACATTTCATAAGCCTCGTTAGTGCACGAGAAAATCTGGTATATTGTACACACGAGTTTACTTATCTATATTATATTAATTAAAAATGATGTACAAAATTTAAAATTTTACATAAATAGAACACAAAAAATAAAAACTTGTCACTACTATAAATAGCTCAAAAAAAGTTAAAAATGTTTTAGTTGTATTACGTTCTTAAAATAATAAAATAAATGTTTGGTGGAAATTTAAAATATTTACAGTTATTTGTTTATTAATTAGAATGAAAAACTAAAATCATTTTACGAAAAATATTTATTATACGGTTATATGATAGGTTATGTCCAATTTAAACTGGTAAAATAGTCATATAAAATTAATTTATCTTTCCAGTAAAAATGTATAAAGATAATTATATTAAATTTTTAAATTTTAGATATAAACAAAAATTTCTTACGAATTAATAACTACAAAATAACTTGTTATTTTTATAATTTTGGCAAATTATATCAAAATTCTAACTTAAAATGCTTATGAAAAATATTTCGACTATACCAACAACTAAAACCGGGACGATAGAACTTGTATATTATGTTGCCTATCTTCTAGTCGCGAAGGCGTACTGCAATATATAATGTTGATAAAGTACTAGCTATCCCTGTACACTTCGTCACCCGTACAAAATGCACCCGTGTTAAGTTTGGTTGCCTATAATACTAACAAGTAACAATGCTAACATTTAGCGTAAAGATAAAAACTATTTTTGGTTTTCTGATTTGGTGTATAGACGATATATCTATGACATATCAATTTTACATAACTGTTCCGCCTAGAATTGCATTTTTTCAATTGATTAACCGATTATGTATCATTGGTTAAAAATAATCTATTATTCGAATAATTGATTAAATAATCGAGGTAATATTTTAAGGTCAATAACCGGGATAAAAAACTATCCTATCTTATCATGGAAATAAAATTACACACATTGATCATAATTTCATCAAAATCGATAAAGCAGTTTCGGAGTGCATAGAGAATATGTATATATTATGTATATTTTATAGGTATACACTTTATACAATTTACACGTTTATTTTAATTAGTAAATAACTCAGCGGTTTTTTTAACTTAGACAAATGATATTGCTATCATTTTACGCATTTATATAGTTAGATATCATAATTAGATGTTTATTTTTTAATTATCAACATGCATTATTTTTAAGTTTTTATGACATATCATCAACAAATAATGTCATGTTACGATTAGAATCCACTTCTATTGTATTCAAAATGTTTAATATTTATTCCCTATTCAAAAACTTCTTTATTTTCTAACATTTTAATTTGTTGCGCAATGAAAATCAGATATTTTTATAGTAAAAATGGAATAACTCAAATGTATGTATAAAAGTGAATAAAACATCAAATAGGAAATGGCACGTAATTCAGGTATTTGCTATAACTTTAATAGTAATCAGTGACGTAGCCCTGGGAGGGGATGAAGGGGCTATATCCTCCCCATTGGCAATATCTTTTTATATTGTTATGAAATATTTAAATTTAAATATGGAAATTATTTTACAAATTTTAATTATTTAAAATAGTAAATTCGTTAACGGCAAATCAACGTTAATATGTTTTCAGTATTTTTGTTTTTTTGTTGTTTTTGATTTTAAATAACTCAAGTTAAAAGTATTTAGCCCCCCTCCCACTACCAAAAAAATCCTGGCTACGCCTCTGATAGTAATTATTGTTCTAGTATTAACTACTAAAAAGTACAAACTATAACGTATCTCAACAGGTATATGGACTAAAAAATCGTGAATCAATTCAATTAATATGAAAAAAAATATTGTCATTAGTTTAACACTATTAAAATAATTATGATGTCCTTAGCAACACGAGAGTTCGTACCGAACGGGGAGGGGAGACATGGGGCAGAGATTAATTATTGTATTATTCGTGGTGGTTGTGTAGGTATTAATTCGATTTTGGAAATTTATTGGCAACCCCTGGTGTTATGAGATTTAATATAATATTTATTAGCTTTAAGCTATATTATAAAGTTATACATCAATATCATATTATATTGTCTTTACGATATAATATAAAATATTATACATGACTATAATATATTGTTACGCATAACAACGGAATTGTTTATTATTATACATTCGTAATTTGGTTGGAACTTATATTATATTGTCATTGTAGTTTTGTTTCTGCTTCGACGAGCACACGCGCCTGCTAAATAAAACCGATCTGATATATTGCTGTATCAATATTTTCAGTTCATGCTATTATAGTACTGACGATTCGTATTTATATAGACATTGATCATGTTTTTTATCTCCAATTGTGTAAAAATAGTATGCTGTCCGTGGTGTTAATAGTTAACACAACTTCTAAGTAGGTGAGTAATTTACAGAACTTGGACGTAATCTGTGGCGTGCCGGTGAATTGGTGGTGCATCATTACGTTTACTTCGGATCGGGAAGTCGGTTGGCATTCGTTTACAAATGTAAGTTATGTGAGTAATGTAACAACATAATATATTAAGTTTATTGTCATTTCAAAACGGAAAAAAATGTATATAATAAAATGTGTATAGTAATAATATCAATAGATACGTATTTACAAAAACAATGTTAATAATATATTATGTACTATTTAAAAACATGAAAATGCCATTTATTTTTATGTTTAGAATAATATATTATAATAATTTACTAAGTCACGTTATAAGTTTTATTTAATATGATATATTATTCGTATATTGAATTACCTAAATAAAAAATGCAATCTCGATAATTGGCATAATTTTAAAACATACCTATTATAACTGGAAAAATTGACGTCATTATTATTAATATTATCTTATATTTAATACTAATATATTAAAAGGAATTTTTGTTCAAAATTATTGGAGATTACGTTCTTTGATTTTGAAAATATTATTATTAAAAGTAACATTTTCTTAATATCTTCTAAGCAGAAATCCTCGATTAGAGGGTTTAGTAAGGGCGAGGGGACTAGAACGGATTATCCGGGTTAAAACAATAAAAGAGACTTCTATGCAATGTATATTATGTAATATATAAAATATACGTATTCAAACCAATTCACGAATACTTTTAGACAAGTGTTGGAAGCGGACTTAAAAATTACGTTGCAGTTCATGATCAGTCAAACTATGGGCAGGGTCTCGGCTCACAACGACAGGTTTTCGACGAAACCATTGACTAATATTTGATGAAGCTATCCCGAGAACACGCAGATTTTTAATAACTATCGGAGATGATTTGGATTGACTGCATGCTATAGATTTTTCCAATTGACCAAAAACTGGAAAACCGACGATGAAGTGAAAATGTGTACAAAAGCGTGGATGATGTGGAGTTATTGACCGGCGTGGCGTGTTGGCAGAAAGGTCGAGAATGGGGTCTCATGCCACGTCGTCAATCATGACACACAGTTTCATTTTAAACGCTATTTTAACGAGTTAACTTTCGTGGTAACCAAATATGTTCGGTGGAAACCATCTGTTTAACTTGGTCAAGAGATGGTCTGTACGCGAGATAAGTATACATAATTATTGTATTTATAATATAAATCCTTAATTTAAGCATCATCGTTTTGATATGCAAAGCGCAAGTATATATTATATAAATGTATTTATATTAAATAAGTCGTCATTTTTCTCATTGTTCTCATTTATTTTTATAAACGTTAATAAACAGTTCAAATGGCCAGTTTTCCGTTCAAAATAAATGTTAAAACATTATTTTAAATACAGTGGATTCCGCTTAATGTGGGCACGTTGGGACCAACCCTGTTTGCCCACATTAAGCGGTTGACAATAAAAAACCAAAATTGGTTTAAAAAATAAAAAATAAAATTATAATATCAAAAAAGTTAACGAAATCCCTTTCTGCATGAATTTTTATTTTTTTTCCGATAAAAATGTACTTATTGTAAAAAACACCAGAAGGATGGGAAAATATTTAAGAAATATTCAAGTGAAACTACCCTTAAAGGTTTGATTAAGGATTAATTTTTGGCACAAATTAGGTTATCATATATTTGCGAATATTTCAATAAGTATTATACTTAAAAATCTATACTTATTTTTAAAATATTCTGGACAAAAATTACCACAAGATAGATTTTTTTACCAGAGATCGGTAGTATTACTAGTATCAAATTGTTATTGTTGTAACATAAAGTGGGTAGTTTTTCACTTTGCACAACAATAATATTTTCAGTCGTTTATTTTTCATCTGAAGTTCACAATTTTACTGCTAGGTAGATGTAACTGGCCGTATATGTAGTAACGTTGTAACTTTATTTTCAACAATAGAAACTACGAAAACTAATTTTTACCATTTTTGGTACAATATGCAAAAAAGGGTTTTAAGATTTAGATGGTACCTAATGCTTTTTATTACTTTCGAAAAACACAATCTCTTAGATATCACGAAACCCGATTAAATTAGTCGTTTTTAAATACATATATGTATATTCTAACACTATGATAAAATAAAAATTACCCACATAAACCGAATCGATTGCCCATATTACGCGGCTTTTTTTAACCTTGTTAAAATAAATAAATATAATGTATATAAATATACATTTATATTGGGACCAGACCATTTTGCCCATATTAAGCGGAATCCACTTTATATGAAAAAATATTTTTAATACTTTAAAATTGTGAAAAAAAGCATTTTTTTTAATATTTTAAAATGATAAAAATAGATTATTTACATACTCATTGTGTTCATATTGTTTATATCTAAAAATAGTGGAATATAATAGTCATAATATAAACATATCCTTTGTTCCTTTATTAATAAATTATAATATTTAAATAAAAAAAAATAAGTCTATTCCTGTGTGGATAAGATTATAAAAACAACCAAAATTTAAATTGATTAAGTCAGCTTATGCCCGCTTGATCGTCATGTTTTTGATTGTTGTTAGAATTTTGCTGTGATGGTTAGACGTGTGATTATACGTGATTGACGCGTATGCCATAATTGATAATTATAGATTCACAATCCCTGCTATACACCATTTTAACTGAAAATAGTACATTTGTGAAATAATTAATAATCTGATTATTTTTCTCATTTTATAATAGGTATAGAAACAGGAATAGGTATAGTCTATAATATTATAAATTATAGCTCATATTTATTAATGTACAAATACATGAACGTCCACGAAATTTTTTGCTAATATAATATTTTAATGTTTTTTTCCTCCATTTTTAATTGGATTGGTCTGAAAAATGATATACAGAATAGTTAGTTATTTTTCTCATCTTATAATAGGTATAGAAATAGAAATAGGTAAAGTCTATAATATTAAAAATTATAACTCATATTTATCAATGTTTTTGTCAACATTTTTGATTGGCTTGGCCTGAAAAATGAATACAGAACAGTTAATGCACACGAGTATTGTTTATTAAAATGTTTTAGGTTTAATATACTAGTATTAATTTTGTTCAAGCTCTTATCTATACACGTTCTAGTTGTCCAACAAAAAAATATATTATATGAAAAAAAATATTAATACCTATGGTACAATATTAATCACATAGGTAGTATATACAAGTTTAAAAACAGTTTGTGTTTATACGTAAATATTAAAATTGTAATATTTCAAAAATTAAATTCAGAAAAAAATAATAACCTTTTTTTTTGTTTAATGTCACCAGCTCACGTTCAAAATCCGATATTATTTCTTGATTCTCTTTATTTTTTCTTTTTGGTCTAAAACACAGATACAGAATCATTAATTAATTTGTGTAATATTTATTTTACTATTTGAGGTTTAATATTGTATACTGGCAGGGGTTATCCGGTCTTCGCCCGGGCCATCATTCGATTATCTATAGATATTTTATAGTTATAATTATTGACCGGCAGTTGTTAATTAGAATAATATATTATTTTATTAGCCCGGGTAGTGGACTACAATAATTTAAAGTAGAAGAAGCATTTTTTTTTTTAAATTTAATGATATCCATTTTGAATAACAAAAATTAAAGTAGTAAAATAAGTTGAAAATTAGCGTTGTCTTTAATTAATATAATAAATATAGTATTGTAAATACAATATTGTTTGAGGTTATCTTTAATTTATATTTTTAGAAGTGAGATTAGAGTTTTGGTTTTCTTTTTTTTCCGTTGTATCCTATTTCAATGAGTACCATTCGTAGAGAACTGAAATTTTTAGCAATAATTAATGTATTTGCCGAATATCATGAATTAATAATATACGAATAATTAACCTTTTTTTTCAGAGGGTTATAACATTATAAGTAGTTACTAATGATTGTATTAATACCAAATACTTTTTATCTCGATATTCATTTATTCGCGCTCTTTCTCATTTAATTTCTCAGTTAATTTATTATTTCTTTCATTTCTAAAAAATATAATATATGAAAAATCAGTATAATAATATATAACAAATACACAAGTTTGAGCTTGTTTATGTATATTATTCGAAAATTCTAAATTGTTCGATTATTATAATACAGAAATATTTATTTAGAAATAATGGGAGCAGGTGATGTGTTCGAAAGTCATATTTTAGAACGATGAGTGTTCGAATATAAGTAAGTTTACGAAAATTATTTATTTAATTTGAAAAGTGATGGAAATATTTTAAATTTAATATAATAATTAAAATATTATTGATAAATGATATGGCCTAAGCAGTAGAAAAATATATATTGAAAATGTAGAAAACTTGTCGATTTCATTTAGGTACTCCGTTTCAATATTTCAACAGTACACATTTTCGCATTACATATATTATATGTTCAAACATGGTCCAGTAAAAAGTTTTAGTCAGCATTTATTTAAAGTTTTTTTATAAACATATAAAAAATTATTTACGCTTAATACTTCTATTTTTAAACTCATTTTAATAAATTAAAAATAAAAAAGACAAATTACATAAATCGTAACGATATCGCAATAAATTAAACTAAGTACAAACAGCGTAATCACTTATTGTTGTTTACTAGATTACACGTCTGTTGGTATGATAACTTATAACTTGTAAGCAATATCTTACTATTTAAATGATATTAATTGAGTACATCGTAAAAATGTACGTTTTAAAATCAAACAATTATAAATATATTATTTCGTTTTAACGACTTTTGAACCTATTCAAGCCTATTCAAAAAAATAACTTTTCGATTACACTGCTAATTATACAAATAACATTTCTTACACTTGTCATTCGAAAATTGACGCTACTTCACTCAAGCTATAAGGACCTGTATTTTATTACTTATTGTATTTTTTCATATCTTTAGATTGTAAATATTCGTGTTAAAATAATATTAATAATAAATATTAAATATATATATATATATATTATAATACAGATAATTTAAATAGCACATTTTTTTTAACGACCCTCTTGTACAATATACATTTACCGTCTATTTGTTTAGCTTTATCTTTAATAATTTCATCCGCCAAATTCTTAACATGACAAATAAAAATGTGCACATACGTCATTACTCTATTCTACATAATAATAATAAAATAAAAAAGATTTGTCATTCGCACATATATTGTATAAAATATAATTAAACAACGAAAATAATGATGACTTTTACTACTAGAAAAATATAATATCATAAATACACGCGCTTTGGATATTAAAACGATGAAGTTCCATAATTAGCGAACTACAGGCCACGAGTTATCATAAGTAAGAGCACTTATATAATATCCTTTTATAATGTATCAAGGTATTAAGGTCATCATAATAAAAATAAGGTCCAAGGATCCAATCATCATTTCAGCTTGAAATGAACTTCAATCAACTTTCTGTAAATCCTACACTAATAGGAACAAATTATTATTACAAATATAAGATTTACAATATTTTAACTAATAATCATTTATTTATTTACATTTTACATACCTTAAACTATTGAATAAAAATGAACTTTTAATTAAAACTTATCAATTGCAATTTAGCGATTGTATTCCATTTGGTCATATTATAAGATAATTTAGGATTCCATCGACCATAAATATTCTACGATCTATATATTAAATATTAGAATGATAAATAATTACAAAAGTGTTTATTTTAGTATTATATTGTCATT